>NW_019215764.1:0-5671 GCF_002532875.2 Varroa jacobsoni | reverse complement strand
TACGAAAATTTGAAATCATCGAGCTCGTGTACGAATTGCATGTTTTGCTCAATCACGTAGACATCAAATTGTCAATACGCATAGTATGTATAACAACATTTGAAAGCCGCCACGGTAATGTGGTGGGTCTAAACTCGAGCGTCTAAAACTGCTATTACAGACAGGGATAAAATTAATTTTTGAACGTTTTACCGAAGTGAATTTGCTTTGAAATCGATCATTTTTGGAATGCAATCGTTGTAACAATGCTGGACGAAAGTGTTTTCAACGGCATCAGGCGATCATACAATCGGACGCCAAAGCACTCTGAGTGTGGCCGAATATTCAGTTAATGTAGCTATTAGTTAGCTGTCTCAGTAAGCAGCAGATCTGACTATAATTGCAGATATCCATTTGGGCTAACGCAAATTGATCGCTCTTAGTTCACCAGTTGAATGCCGCGCTAAGCAGTACGCTGCAGTATTTCGAAATGGCTGTGAAAGTCGTTTGTAGAAATACTGTGACATAACCTGGATGACGACTGTGCATATTTTTACGTTGAGCAAATAAAGCCACGCGAGCAAAGCTTATGATCAAACGGATATTGGTAATCGTGGGAAAACGTGCCTTTTATGTAGGACCGCGACGTACTCGCTTAGTGGTAACGTATGGATCACCAAAAAATAATCGATGTTCACTTTCACCATATTATGGATAAAGTCACCCAAAGAGGTTTCGAAATTATTTTTCGTACAATCAATAATGGAGTCCTTCAGTTCTTCAAAACCTGTCTACAAATCACCTTTTTCCGACATATATGCAGGCTGGGCTTACGGGGTGCATTAATATAAATCTTGGTTTATTATTAGCTAAGCCACAAATTCAATATACGAACCACAGTTGAGCATTCGTATCCTTATGGTTGTTCCATTCGATTGAAGAAGGTACGGACGCGAGCATACGACCCGTCTTTAACTCGTGTTCGTGATCAAGATCCAAACATAGATTTTTTGCTTTTTCCCGCGTTTCAATTCTGTCCGAAATTTGCGACACGAATTCAATTAGAGGTAATTCGTATTACATTGAATATCTAAACGCTTCGATCTCCACATTCGCTACGGAAAACGTGAATAATTTGAGTTTGCGATGTACGAAACGTAGGTCATAGCAGAAACCTCCTCTGGGTCAGTGGGACACCTAGACATTTGTTGTGCTTTTTTTAGGTCCCAAATAGGGGGGACGGAGCGGGGGAGCCATCTGTTACTTTTAGCAGCCCTAAATTTGTTTTTGTCCTGCATCGTCTCGCGGTTACGCACTCGACAGAGTACATTTCTATGCCAAATGTGAAATGTAGTACACTGAGACGCCTCGATAGCCATTGTATTATCGATGTTGCCGCTATTGTCGTGTCTGCTTACTGCTTGCATAACATGTGCATTAGGCGGGATTGCACTAGTTCTCCGTTTTATTAATTAGTGAACCTTATTTCTCTTACGTTCGAGCGATTACTAGTTTAGCGTGGTAGCCTTGCTGGCCTCCCCGATCTCTTTTATTACAGATTCACATGCATCAGCTTGGCCTTCGGCTACTTTGATTGTTCCTAAGCTATTTGTACGCTACAGAGGTTATCATCACTGGATTAGCACTAATTTTAATTTTTGAACGAAGTGTGCTTATACGTGGTGGCGTACTTAAATTTGGACAAACCTTTTCATGGGCTGCTTGTTATGACAAGCAAGTGTTTGCTCCCTGTTATCACTGTACAATGAAACCCAGTTCCTTCTACAATAGAACAGCAAACCCATCGTGACGAAAGGCGGTGCATCATTTCCGGGATTCTAGCAAAGGTAAGCGACCATCGAATATATTTATGCTGGACAAACAGCACCAAAGTTATACATCTTTTTTTTTTCATTTTATGTTGTTGCTGTACGCTATTTTTAGTTTACATGCGGATTCTTAAAAAATAAGTAAGATCTCTGGGAAATAAACTGAAAGACCCCAAGTAATTTTCGAAATTTAAAGGTTGGAAAAGTAATTTTTGATATATCTGAACCTTCTACGCAGAAATTAACAGCCGTTTTGGGGAACGGAATATCAGTTCCTAGTTGGGTCATCCAGATAAGCTTCAGTGGTTAGTCTTTTTCAGACTTCGTGCTTTTCCACCTCTTGCGCAGACCGTTTTTTGAGCTTAGTTACTTTTAGAATGTTTGTCCTATTATCAAATTAAAATTTAGTCCTATTGGAATTTTTTTGTTCGTAGCATACCTGAGTGACACCTAACGAGTTCATACGTGCCAGTATGGCTTGACAGTTGTGAACTCAAGTACGCTATGGATAAAAAATTCCAGCAGAACTATTTTCTTTTATTATTTGGAGTTATTTACAGATTAAAGAAGTATTATTCTAAGAATTACTATTGAGCGGTTTTGCAGTATTAAAAGCGGCTTACTAGAAAAGGCCCACTTCGGCCTGCATGTATATATATATTCTGATTTCAAATATTCACTTACGCTAGATTAAACCGCTGGCCAACTTGGATGGCGATGCGACGTTTGTGAAGGATTTGATAAGTATCTCAGAAACGATTTGTATTATTTAATTATGATATGCAAGGAACAAAAGTACTATTCCTCAGCCTGAAAGCCTGCGTATCAGTTTAATGTAATACGTCGTCTAGTCCAGTATTAGAAATTGGCTATAGTGACAAGAAGAACAGGCTTTACGGGAGGTTGTCATTTCGCAATGTAAGCCCGCCCTCGGCGAGTTTTGACGGTGGACTAATATGGGCCCCGTTGACTATGGGTCGCATTAGTAATACGTTACGATTCGGATCCAGAGTGATTCAATACACAAGAAATAAGCGTAAAGAACAGGTTGCTTCCCTCCGCGTCTGTAATAAGAAGAAAAAACTCTATCACATCAAATCTAACTGATCATTGCTACACATTGTAAAATCCTACGAAATCTATAATACAGATCAAATGTAGCTTGGATACTTCTTCCCTTAAATATGATTATACAAGCTTCACTTGTTTGTCAGCAATCATCAACCCATTTTGTAGCCGATCTCGATCATCTGCAGAGAATATTTTTTTGCTATCAATGCAGTGCCCATTGCAGTGCCAACATATAGCGAACGACTGGGTCATATAAAAGTTACATGAAACAATTAGCAAAAATTTACACTTGCGAGGCTGCATTCCCCTTTGTTATTCCCTCGGTATAGTTTTCAGCGCGGCTGCTGTTCGGAAGACTTTTGTACTCTACGATGCCATCAATGAAAGTAGCAATGAGCTGGGTTCATTTTCCTTTTTCATCATGTACCATGGGTGACTTGTTGTAGTAAATTTAAGTACTATTGTCTGGTAGACCTTAACTCAAAATATAAACACCGTATACAATATATGTACGGAGACCTTTGACTACACCATTCCATGTGAGTTCATTTTTTTTTTTAGTTTTGGAGATGTTTGTGATTGTGTCTCAGTAGATTATATTGGATAGGCGTAAAACATAGCATATCGAAATCTCTATTTTAGCGGAAATTACTAGGTACACAGGCCATTTTTCTACTAAATATCCCATATATTCTGCTAATCTGTTAATAATTAGCGCTGAACAGTGTAAGGTATGGCAGTGTACTTTTAGGTTACCGAAACAGATATACGTTTAACCGGAATGACTTTTATTCTAGTTGACTACAGAGAGTCCGAGCCAACACACAGAAAAGCCTCGAAAATAAAAAAAAATATGTGACGAAAGCCGTCGTTTCTTGTTAATCTCGTGAAACGTAGGATTTCAGATAGGATTGTGTTTATCCCATAATGTAGCCCTAAGATAATAGGCAATGTCAGTTGAGCGAGTTTCACAGTCGAGACTATTAAAGTTTGAACTGACATATCTATACCATAGCTATTTTTCTTATCTTACAATTATTTTTACATTAACATGTTGACAAAAAGTTCGTGTCCAAGTCTACCAAATATCAATCCAAGAAATAATTGAAATAGACGTTCGGGGGCGATTTCTGAAATTATTGTTACATACGTTATACTACCGAATTTAGACGTTTAGAAATTGCATAAGGCATGCCGTTACTCCAGTATAGAATACATTTTCATGTACATATAATAAGCACTGAAAACCTTACAAAGCTAAAAAGAAAGTGACAACGCTTGTTTATAATTGTTTTCTGTGTGCAACGGAGCACCGGTAGACCAAAAAGTAGAGGGATAATTGGTGTAAGGTAATCAGATGCTCAGGCGACGTATGTTAGAAGTACTTTCTATTATTAGGTATTACTGTATATTATTATCTTATTATATATTATCAAATAACAGTAAAGTACTTCCCATGCATTGTAAGATATAACAGGTAGAAAAATTCTTAGCATTATGTGTACAAGAACAAGTCCGGATAGCTTAAAAATGCGTTGTTACATGGATCTGTCATTTGTGACAGCGAATTCGACTATCTAAGAGTTACCCACTTAGACAGTAGTTTGGGAAGATGTTGAAGCTGGAGCTCTCTTTTGACAGCCTGTGAATTTTGACTCACTTCATCGGGCGGTACGTCACCTGTCATATCGTTTCTGTGCCATATGCCCAACAGGACGTATTACTATAAGGGAAACGGTTGACAACAAATCGTTATTCTACGCACTGCATCGGTTTAGTTCCGTCAGTGTCCTGTTCCTGACAGGGTTTCGCGTACGACAAGGCTGTCACTCTATCCATATGACCGCGATTCAGAAATATTATCCCAAACCGATCATCGTAAACTATTGATAAGTGATACTGGGTGAATAATATTGACAGACGACACTGATGGGCGATATGTGCGCCTGCAGGAAGTCCAAGCATACGGACATGTTAAGAAATGACCGTGTGACAATCGATGCGTAAGGATATGGACAGTGAACTACTGGAAATATGCTAGTATATCTACATTGGTGATTGACTGTAGATACGGGGTTCTTCTAGCACTTGAGTTTGTAGACATTTAATTAGAAGTGAGACGTGTTCTAGGGTAGAGCGTGATCAAGTCGATTGTTTCGATCTAGTAGCTCAGATTTAGAAGCCGTTCTGAGAGCGTGCACTGTCTTGTTATTGCTACCTTCCAATCAGATTTATAGCGTAGAACAAATGACGGCAAAACAGCTGCACATTTAACGTTAACATAAAAATAGCGCCAAATTTGAATCTAATTTCTGTCTCAACCCTTACTTTAAGCTTGTTGTCCGCTGCGTCTTGTCGTGATGCCACTGATCTGTGTATATTCATATTTGAACAAATTCGACAGCTACATGAGCCCTGCTTGAATGAAATATTCCTCGCTGGTCTTACAGGAATCATCGGTCTTTTTTTTTTCGTTCGTACTCATATGCTCATGAACGTTACCTGCGCATTTAGCTAATTAAACCACTGAAAAAAAACCGCCTGATTTCCTAAGCGGTCATCGATAATTCCGCCAAACTTCTCTCAGGGTTGTTATAGTACTTTCTGGCCCGAGCACTTGATCTAACCACGAACCACCCACGTACGGCTGGTGACGACGACGATGACGATGATTTACACGTAAAAATGGACAGTGACAATATCTGAGTTGATCAAACTTTATTTTAAACTTAAGGCTGCAATAGAAAAATAATTTCATAATTTCTAATAATATAGCAACGAGAGTTATAATT
>NW_019215763.1:0-5674 GCF_002532875.2 Varroa jacobsoni | reverse complement strand
TGTATATATTAAACTCGAGTCTCAAGAATGAGATAACTCATTAGACAGGCTGTGTAAATAACGAAAGTTATTACTATTACAATATAATAATTCATAAAAAAAAGCAAATTTTTCGAGGAAGGTCCTATAGCGCAGTGGGTCGAGTCCCTTCAGAATCGCTGGTGTATCAGCCAGAACCCCCTGAATTCGAAGAGAACGAAATTTACTTTGTTCGTTTTCGTCAATACACGCAAGCCATGCATAGACCCAGTGTGCAGACACGTTACACGGCGCTTGAGAAACATACAAGCCCCAAGTGCTACAGCCCGTTGAGCGCTTTGTCGGGGCGCTGCTCGCTCATTCTCCGCTATGGCCGGGGCTATCGCTGGCAACTCTTCGACCAGACGGCACGGACCAACAACCAGCAATGAATAGCCTTCAGCCGCCGGTGAATATCAGCTTCGAAATACGACGAGGCATCGAGCTGCGATACGATCGACAGCGAACGAACGGCTATGCAGGGATCTGCAGTTAAAGTAACTGTTTTGACTATCTTCGTCGCCTGCATCTCAACGAGCTGGCCCGCAGCAACAGGCAAGATGGCGCCCGTCTGCTGGCCAGTGCCATTGCTGGCGAATGCTGGTTGAGGGGTGGGCCGAAAAAATATGCTGTTACCATTGCTACTGCTGTGTCCGTCGCTAATGCTATTGGTTTGAGCAAGAGTTCGGCAGGGGCGACATCGAAACAAAATGAAGCGAGAAAAATATAAAAACTTTGTTTTATTGTTGTTTACCCTGTAAATCTGTGCATGTACACCAGCCAGCCGGTCGCATTAAGTGCGTATGGATTCAGTTGACGAAAGGCAAATAGAAAAAAAGTCCTCTGTGCGCTTCTCTCCGGTGGATCACCAGCAACATTTCCTAGTTCGTGCCCAGTGGCTACAGAGAACGACTTCGGATTGATATAATAATGACGCGTATCCTTTCTCCTACAGCTCAATCAGTGAGTGCGTTGATTACGCATATGTGACATTAGTCAAATTGGGGTCTGGTATCCCGCAGGGCCACTTGATTAGAGAATGTCCAATGTCTGTCGATCTGGCCGCTGGCGTGTTGGGCCAGGCCATGCTCGTCTCAAAGGAAAGCGAAGGCCTAAGTGTGATGGCGAAGTTACTGCCACTAGCAGCCGTGGTGCCATCAACGACTGACGGCCAGGCCGATATCCAATATGGCGCCTCATTATTTTTGAATGCAGTGTGTGTGCGTGTGAGTGTGTGTTTGTGTGTGTGAATCGCTTTGTCCAACACGTGTAGATCTCTCCGTTACAGTGCTCTATAGTTGACAACAGCTGCTGCTAGTGATGTTGCTGGCATTCAGCGCTATGCCTATCAGCGTTAGGGGCTGGTGGAGTTATGCCCATGAAATAGTTTGGCTTGGGAACGTTTTCTACGTGCGCTAATAATTAGAATCCATGAGGAATTCCTGTCCGATCGATGAATGGCTATATCTATATAATGTAGATACGTAGAAAATAACTGCACGCAGTGACGCTGTTGTTTTACTATTTTTAGAATGTGTCTCGTGCGGATTTTACGACTTTTCGAAGGCGGAAAATTATTGTCAATCAATATAATACGCTGGTGTATAGATTGTTAAGAGATAATAAACATGTGATTTTTTTAGGGAACTCAAAATGCTTTTTATATCAGGGATGGTATGTAATGAGTTTCCAGCCAGGCTTTATAGACACTGTTGACCGTGCGTTGAACTTCGCTTCCAGTGTCTCACACCGAACACATTGTTGAAATAAAGTCCGACTAGATATATATAGCGTATTGTCAACTTAAAAGGAACTTAACAGTATGTGGGCGACTGAGGAAAATCGTGCACGAGTCTCAATTCTAGTGGAGGGCTTAGGAACTCGATGGTTCCTTTAAGGCCCCTTTGGTGATCACAGACAAACCCTGGAATTTTCCCGTTGAGTGATCTGCAAAATATAGTTTAAACCACTAGTCAATCTCTAGATAGAGTAAATCAATAACTACCATTCGTTAGATTAAAGTCCAGAATACCAAACTGTTTTCGATGTCATATGGTGTACGTAATTCGGCGCCATATCGAGATTTTCTCGTTTTTCTTGCATTTTTGTCCGGCTGTACCAGGATGATGTCTTGAGAGAAACAGATTGAGCAGAAGGAGTGAACGAATCGCAAATTATTCTGCGAGCCACATACGACTGGTCCCAATATCAACCCTGGAAATGTATCGCCTCTTTGCACTCTGAAAGGGACGAAGCTCATCGTAATTACTCTAGATAAATGGCATGAAACAAGAATAAGCAACGTTCAGACACTGTTAAAAAGGTTGCTCATCGGACACAATGTTAATAAATCTCTTCTATTTACGGAGTAGTATGGACGCAGTCGTTTATGTGGGGGTGGTCCTGGATGACTCTGGGTGCCATGACGCCCTTGTTTGACTCAGAGCGTGTTTGCGCCAGTATGTTCTACTCGTAAATTTAAATCGTCGACTTCACTCTCCTCAGTAAACGAGTTATCTGCAGTCATAGTGCTCCGAGGGCTGGATCGGCTGGCAGCTGGGTGGCGGTTCTGTTATTATTGGATTTCATTAAATGCCCTCCGCATATCTATGCGGCTTTGAATGCTATTTTCTGCTAAAAGTGCTACCGAGTACCAATCTCGGTTAAGGCTGCGCCGTATTCAGCTCGAGTGGTTTTTCGATTCAACTGTTTGACACTCCCGTGTGTCGTCCGGTGTCGGCCAGTTGCTCACGACCGACGAGTGGCGCGGCCGTTGTCGTCGCCATTGGCTAGCGGGCGATGGCATTAACAGCATCAAATCCGCTTTACGGGCGATAATGAACGTGCTGTATAATTTAATGACTGTTTTTATACGAGAACTGTGTACGGGGCTATCATGTTATGAGCGGATGTGTTTCTGGTTAACAAAATGTCTAGCTCTGCAGAGATGGTGCAATACTGTGATAGGAACTAAATATCTGTGAGTAAAGAGATGGATTTTATTTGTGCGCCGGTTTACGTTGAATAGTTTGCTGGTATCGAGTTGGTACGGCGTACGGGTGACAATGGAGTCATTACGTTCGTCTGTTGACTGTGCATCGAGATTCTCTCCGAGGACGTATGTCTATTGGTGTAGAGAGCGCACGTCATGGGCGAATGCTATTGCTATCTACCGACTATTTCGGCCCTTGCTGCTTGTTGTGACTTGTTTCTGTGTTACGATAATATTAAACACTGAATATGCGTCTCCTACCTACGGGTTGAGCACTTCATTTATACATTCGACACTAGCATGGTAAGCCTATTTCGTATAGGCTGCGCGTGGGGCTCCGCTCGAGCGGTTGGAGTCGTTTCCATTGAGACGGCTACTCACAAATTTCAATTTGTGTATTAGGGTTCACTCCGAACCCCCAAAACAAACTTAAATGTAGCGGGTAAACGCTTACAACCACTGCGCCGTTACCGATCAAAACATTGTTTAAACAGCGGCTAACTTTTGGCTTCACGAATTACTGCTCAATCTCAAGAGTACCTGAAAGCAGAATAAATGGAAAAATCCAAATGAGTTTATCATCAATAATTATTATGATGTTCTTTCGGTGTTAACGAGCGCCTTTCTTACGTCTCATTCGATATTCTTCCAAGTGCGTTTACTCATAAGTCGATCGATTGCTTGTGAAGAGTTGGAGGTTCAGCGCTAATATGTTTCGATTTAAGGGTCGGCAGAGTGGGCAGCTGCACGAAATTTCGAGTGTTTTTTTTTCTCGCCGATGTGCATGTCTCTTTTTTTTGGTAGTTATATCAACATATTACTTCGTGACATGACTCATTGTGGACTGTATTTATGCATACAATGAACTCGTCACTGTAACTTCCTGGTTTGTGTCTTCACTGCATTCAAGTGGTACGGACTTAGACGACAAGTGACATACTGGATCAAGTGGTATCTCTGAACATTTGTCATCTTAACATTTGCTGTAGAACGACAGTTAAGTTTATGCAACTTATTATCTTCACTGGTCACAAACGACGTAAAATTCAAGTGTTATTAAATTAACGCGCTGCAGCTCGGACAGCTTCTGTCGATCGCTCCTGATGTCCACAAAAAAGCACGTCCAATTGAGATGAGATGAAAGTAACAACGAAAGCAGCTATAATGGAAGACAACGAGCAACATTCAAAACGATTTCTATCAGAAGTGGACGGTATTAAAAATAGCTATAGTTCAATTTTTTAAATTTATAATTCCTTTTTTGGCGGCTCGGAAGAAATCAATAGACGATTGCTGATACGAGAAGTACAATGCTATAGATTTTAACTCTAGCTATATATATCATATGTCTTTGCTGTATGAAATTCCATACCCTATGATCTCCTTTGATCGTACTTTTTTTTTGAGGCCATTGTCTCCTTGTATGTTTCGATAGCGGTTGGTATTTTCGATCGCTATTTAGAATGCACAAGAGGATAATGCCATACAACCTTCATAGTCTGCGTACGAATATGCCCAAATAAAGCTCGATTTTAAATAAAAGTTTTTTTTAGGGTATTTTTCACTATTGTTAATCGGATTAGAAAAAAACCTATCCCGTAATTCGTGAACGTTTTGCTGTTATAAGGACTCTTCTTTCGGTTTGCCTCGCTCTCGATACTCTTGATTGCTGTCAGGTTTTTATTGTCGTCGTCGTCGTTGCTGTTGTTGTTGCTGCTGCTGTTGCTGCTGCTGCTGCTGTTGTTGTTGCTGCTGCTGCTGCTGCTGCTGCTGGTATTCCCATATCAACATAAATATTGGCAGCGACTATACGTGGGCATTGTTTTCCGGTACAGAACTTGTATCGAGATTATGGAATGCCCTTGTCTAATCTATATTGTCATATAATGCCACGCCTGTGAATGGACAAAGGAAAATAGCATTTGTGCGGGGCTGTTATTTCTACGCTTCAAACGGCGGACCAAATTATAAGCTGCTGTTATTTTTATTTTCTCTGACAAGAACCGTTTGGTCGTGCTAACTCACACCTCGAAAACAGTCCTTACCGATGGACACTATGATCATTGTTATTGTTGTTTTTGATTTTCTGGTTCTATTAGTAAATAGGTCAGTTAGGCCAAAGAATCGGGAGCTATCGAAGAAATGTTTACCCACAACTAGTTGGATAATCTTAAAAACGTTTGACTTAAAACAAATGAGAGAGAAAATGCTAGTCAATGCCATCATAACATTTGCCTTGTGTCTGGCATGTGAAATCACATTTTTGCACAGCCAGGAAGGACTTGCCTGAATAGATCTTTTTCGATTATAATCAACGGTGAATTTTCGAAATAATGTGACGTACCGATTAGTGCAGGGCATATTGTTTATGCTTTTCTCGCATTTGAAAGAAAAACCATTTTTCATCGACATTAAACATTTCGTTAGATAGCTCGCTCCCAGCACGAGATCTATGTACTCACTTGAAGCAATCGCTATTACTACATTTCAATTCTGAATTAAAACATCATTGATCTTTTATATATGCAAGGAGCAAACACTTGTTTTCGTTAGTAATTTCTTAGATACGTTATTGAATTGCTTTCATTGTGCTTTTTTTTATGTCATTAGCGAAACTTTGTTGCTATACGATTTTAAAGCACGAGTAAACTTAGGTGTATATAT
>NW_019215762.1:0-5703 GCF_002532875.2 Varroa jacobsoni | reverse complement strand
ATATATAATAAAAGGCTACCTTTTCTATCTTATCACAAGGAAAAATCCACTTATTTCCTCTTATTTAGGTTAAGGTGGTATAAAACAGTACTTTACATACAACTGAAAAAATCCATTTTTTTTTTAACAACAGTAGAGATGCTGGTGCTGAA
Source organism: Varroa jacobsoni (assembly GCF_002532875.2). Taxonomy (NCBI): domain Eukaryota; kingdom Metazoa; phylum Arthropoda; class Arachnida; order Mesostigmata; family Varroidae; genus Varroa; species Varroa jacobsoni. The sequence continues at coordinate 5,551 of NW_019215762.1, read as the reverse complement.
AGGTCCTCTCTAAGCTAGACTTATTGACGGCTCTGAAAAGCGTTTTAGACCAAGTTCGCCGAATTTAGTCATTGCAATATCTGTGATAACACCGTCCATTAAATCAACCGTTGACTCTTTTGTAGAGAAAATGTGCATTTCGGAACTTTCGCTTAAAAATCCATTAATACTAAATTTACTTTTTGTTCCATGCATTCCACTAAGATAAATGATAGACTAAGCCTATAATTTCGTGTTTTTCTATAACTAGCTTTATAACAATCATTTTTATGTCAATTGGTACATAGACTTACAAGTAGCGCATGCTCTTCCTATGGAAATCGCCCTATTGCGTAGGTTCTTCGCACAAAAAAATGTTCGGCTAATGACAGTATAAACTGAGTAAACGCTGTTTTGTGGATCGTGAAGGACGTGAAAGAGCCCCTGATAATAACGCACAGTCGGCAAAAATCATGGAAATCCATGGACTCAAAAAACATGTTAAGCTTTAAAAACACTTTCTAAAAACCCACAGCAAGGACGATATAAATAAAATATTGTATTGTACATTTATTGGACCTGAGATAACACGCGTATTAAATATCTCGCCAATAACAAATACGCTGCAAATAAATAGATCATAACTTATATAGGTTCACGAAATAGCATTATTGAAAATTTTATTAAAAAAAAATATTATCAGTCGAAATAAGTTTAATATCTTAGTATAATTCAAACTGTTCAGTGCAGAGTAATTATGTTTCCCAAATTTAGAAGATTTGTACAGAGCGAAAGCCACGCCAGTAAACTGCCATTTTGAAGTGAAATTAGAGAACAGATGCAATAATAACCCCCTAACGTGTAATATTTTAAGCATTGCCTCAATTAAGCAAAGCTTCACAAAACAAGAACGAAGTGCTCAGTAGACTACTTTTGCGTTTCTTCGGTCAGCAGGCGGAAAGAAATCGTCTGTATCTATGATGATTCACACGATTTCAATCAGTCGTTTTCGTATTTGCCATCTGTTCTGCACGTTATATCCTCCCCATTCATCAAGTGACGGAAGAAATGTGAGACGTTATAACCGTCATAACAATACATTATAACGATAGCTACATCAATTTCGTAAAGGCAATCCCACAAAAAGGGGTAGCAAGAAGGCATAAGCCGCCTACGGCTCTGCCAGCTCACAATATATGATACAAACGTTAAGCCCTGAAACAACTACACTGTAACTATATTTTCGGACACTTTCGCATGATCAAACACTTTGATCGATTATATATATCACTGATTGACATGATTTCTTAAATTAGGCCTATTTTTATCATTCTAAAGAAGTGCTTGGGACTATAACATACATCTTTAGCACAAGTGTTTACTGTCATACACCTTTAAAGATGCTTACGGCACTAATCATTCAAATCAATGGGAACGGTAATGGATTATATATTCTGAACAAAACAAACGAATATGTCGTGACACCTGAAGTTTGTATATTGTCCACCGGAATACGCAGTATATCTTTAACGGAGCTATACTCGATCTACTAGATACTAACGAAATAACCCACACATGTAAATGCGCTCTCAAAGACTTAAATACGCAATACGCAAGGGTAAAATTTTCATAGCATTCCTATATTCCTCCTATCCTATGATCCTATATATATGTATATATAAATCCTATATATATATAAGAAAAAGCTATAGTAAGTTTACTGAATTTCTTGTTTGTTCGTCAAAACATTATTTATGTAAGGAGTAAATTTCTGGAGCCAAGCAGTACAAGATTCATTATATTAGGATACACAGAATCAGAAAAATGTTATAAATCCCTTAGGAAATATTTTTGCCGTTTCCTTTTTTGCAAAGTAGGTAATTTTTCCTTATGTGCTTCCAGTATAGTTTAAGAGTAGCATATGCTAAAGTTATAGTTTTAGCTACTTATTAATGTAATGAAGTGTTGATAACAATCATTAATTTGTGTCTAGATTCATATATATATGTCTAAATGGATATATAGATATGAACAAAACTTCCACCCTTGCAGGCAATAGCGGTTGGATGGACTTGTCATTGTTTGTGCAAAAAACTGGTTTACTGGAATATTTGAATTTCTGAAGAAATTAATTGTCTGCCATATCTGAAAAGACCTAAGTTGACCCCAGTGAAATTTTCAATGCGTCGGCGCTGTGATAAGCATAGTAGAAGTGACGATGACGACGACGATGTTTACGTTTTCTCGACGAAACTCTACGAGGAACATGTGCTACTTTTTTTTTTACCTCAATTTAATTTTAAACCGAGAAGAAAACAAAGTTATAGCCGATGATAAATTTTTTAAGCTATGACAGATAGCCTAAACGATAAGCGTGTCAATGAACTTGGGCTGAATAGAAAAGGAAATCCACAATTCGCCTGCAACAAAAAGGTAGATGATTGGTGACGTCTATCTCGATTTCACTGCCTCGACGTTCCCATATTCCGCTCGCTTTTCGGTCACCTCATCAGCTCGAAAGCGTGCAACAGCTGTTGGGTTTATAGCTTGAACATCACTTAACAGGTCGGCTTTTGCGCAAAGAAATCAAACCTCGATGATCTTTTAGGCGCATATTTATCAACGTACGTACAATATGACCTAATGAAAACTATATTTTTCAAGGTCTTATTTCGTTTTTAATTGTTAAATTACAAACAGAATGCACTACGTGAATATATTTCATTGATTAAGACCGATCAGTGGAAAATACAAAACATTTCGATCAGTTAGTTATGAGTGTAATAATCTCCAACTGTACTATTAGTTAGCGTGAGATTAAGCAATTGTTATACTGCGGTATACGAGATTCAATCAAGTTACGAGTTAGAAAAGGTAAGGTCACTAGTGGTAATAACTGAACGCCTGGTCCTAACTCACGCCGTGAACGCAATGCGGTGCTGATCACTATAAATGACCAGTTTACAGTAAATGTTATAAAGCGACGTTCGGGCCTTAGCGTAAATGCTGTCTGATTAAGGAAATCTAAATTAAGGAAATTGGCTAAAAGATTGAGTTTATCACCGTCTCTATCATTCATTGAATGCGCATGAATTACGGCATTTGAAGTCGATGGTTAAGTGCTGCATACGTAGACTACATGTACCGTACGATACGCTACGAGAACCAAAGCACTGGTCGAATTTACCGAGAAGTCTCGAAAATCAACTAATGTACTACACTAAGAACGGTTGCCATTTCTGTGAGACTTTTGTGGGAATCCTAGGCTTTGAGCGTGTAACATTCGCTTAAAATCCGGGGAGGAGGCTGACGCCTAACAATCTCGCCGTTTATCGTCAACTATTTCCTCTAAAAATCGCTAAAAAACATTATTAGCTTGAGTATTTCAAGGTTGGATTTGGCCTATTTGTGCGAATGAAGTAGTAGAAAGTTGCATCAAAGTCAAATCCTTGCTTTGTCATTATTTAACCTCTTCCGTCAGTTAAAGAATAATCTATACTACTTAAAATAGGCCGACCACGAAGTATACGGTTTGGTATACTACATCTATTACATATGTTATTTGCGGTTGACTGGCAGGCGTGTCCTCTTTACAAGCAATAAGAGTACAAACAAAAGATGGCGATCATTAGCTGAAAGACGCAAAAAGATCGACTACCACAGACTATTAAGGCTAAAACATTCATCTGCATATTTCGACTTCACAGCCTGGCAAGGTGAAGGACTGCCACATCGATGCCACTCAAACCCGTCCTATTACACTTTTGGCGTTTGTAATAAACTGGTCATTGAAGATAACTACGAAGAGGGTTTGTAGGAAAAGTGAAAAAATCTCCCATTTATTTACCCGTGAATTCAGTTTATGTTCTACTGAATAAAGCCTATTGAACAGCTGATTTACACAGACACTGGTGCAATATTGCAGATACTAGCCCAAATTACCATACTCGATATCTACCTAAGAAAAATGTTAATAAATGTGTCATATTATTATATTGCAGTGCGGCTATATGTTTTTAGTGATTGGTTTTAGTTAATGAATAATCAAATAAATTAGCCAAAGACTATTTAGATTGTTTAATGAAAGGTTTACATTTCCAGGTTTATAACCCAGAGTATTTACACTGGATGAGAAACGTGGCATCTATCTAAACAGTAAATTTCTGATAAATATTTTATTGTCAGCTTTATTATCGTTAGATTATTTTACGGAACAAATTATGTTATGACTAAACTGGTAGGCTAGCCGAAAGACTGATCAGATATATACCTTCATACAAGGTTACGCGCTTTACTCAAACAGCTATATTCTTATAAAAAAAAAAGTAACTTCTTCAAAACATCTTCTTTGCGACTAATATAGTAGAGTTACCTTTTACAAAGCATTACTCAAAACATCATTAAAATGGACGTTTCATATGCAGGAAAGCAGATAATTTATTTTTGTCAAATTTGCTAATATTTGATTGAAGTCTCTTGCTTGTTTTCACAGTAAGACTCTATATTACAGGACGCGTATCAAGTCTGGTTTCCGTAGAAAAGATACCATTATAACGATTTCCTAAATTTCTAGAGTGCAAATTCAATGCCGCAGGGCCGTTGTACGATCGTAAGGCTGCCGTACTTGATAGAATTGCGATAAATTTATAATCGTAACGAGAATTGATGAACTTGGCGTAGACGTATTAGCAGGATTCCAGCAGTTCAAGTTAGAGGTCATATGCGCTACGTTGCATCTCGTTTGAGATTATTTTTGTGGAATTATCTCTAGACACATATAAGGATTGTGCTAGAATTGAGAAGGCTTAGCTTATAATAAGACATGGAATAGGATAATACTGCTTAATAATACGCGCCCCTGCTGTTCTGATCCATCTTACGCGTTAAAGGTCCTTCTCAAGATTTTGTCAGCAAGAAAATTTAAGACTACTACTACATCAAAACAAATAAAAAAAAACTCTGAAGGCTCTCCATTGTGCTATTCGTATTTAGAATCCATTATCAATGTTTTTATATTAAAAGGCTTGTACAAGTTACAAACGAGAAAAAAATAGAACGTTACCACACATGAAGAGAGCTCTCCCTTTTATGAGGTGTATTTTTTTTTCTTTTCGACCAGCTTGCGCTTCTAATCATAAGGTTCATAGCAAAAGAAGCAGCCTACCATCATTTTTTTTCTTAAAACCTTCGGTCTCTCCTTTGTATCGCTAAATGTTTTTAACATGCTGTTACTCCAGTAGGCCTAGCCATTAAATGCGCCTAGTTCACGCAGGGTGCTGTACCATCAGCGCAACGTGCACGATCTGCGTGACGTACCCTAACACCAGTAGACAGTGTGAGTAAGAACAGCATCATTATGGTCTAATATCGTCGATAATACTGTGTAGCGGAACCCTTACACTGACTGGTTTTATTGCCGAGTTGAACTAATATTTCACGTTTCATTTCGAAACTTCCATCTCTTAGACTTTAGCAAAAAGATTTGTTAAAAGGATTAGACTTGAAGGGCAGGTGACAAAATCCTAAACGCGAAAAGTAGGAGGTTTACAGAAATCCTAGTTTCAAAATAAAG
>NW_019215761.1:0-5710 GCF_002532875.2 Varroa jacobsoni | reverse complement strand
ATCGATACCACTTGGCGACACGTAAAACAAGTCTGGCGCAGTCCTAAGGTACAACTGGACAGACGCTTGGTAGGCATGGGTGGTCAGAACGGTTGGCAAAAAATTAGATGGACATGGCTGGCGTTTCTTCTAAATAGTTGCTCTTATCGTTGTTACTGCTGCTACTAGTGGTAATAGTAGTTATACTGATTCAAATGGTCATATAGCTGCGGCGTGATCCCCTTCCCAGACTTTCCTCCTTGTCGTACTTTCGTCGACTGTCTGGCCTTTCAGACAGCAACGTTCGCTAGCAGCTAGAAACGTTGCAACAGGAGTCGTTGTAGCATTGGGAATGCTGTGGGCTGCAGCGCAACCGGGACGGGCGGTGTCAAACCCTACGAAGTCGAAGGGGTCCGCCCCGACCTTGGATTCTGGGGGGCGCCTAGTAGTGGTGACGCCTGCTGGTGACGCCTGCTGCTGCCGCTGCTGGTTGTATAGCGACCATACCTAAGCGTGCGCGTTCTCTGTACGATTTTGTCTTTGTCCCTGCTGCTTAGCACAATCCTACGGCATACCAACTGATCAGCAGACGACCATCCATCAACCGGTTGCGCCCATAAAATGACGCCTGACTATGCGTCTGCGTCGATGAATAGACGACGGGTAAACGAAATGGGCGCATTGGGCGACGAGGCTACTACTCGGGGTAGTGCATTGCTTTTACTGGACGTTGTTTTAGTGCAATAAAGTATACCTGGTGGTGAAAGCTGGGACCCTGTTATTATTGATGCGACTGCAGCGAACAGCGGATGTCTGATGAAATTTGCTGGACTCGTGCCAAGTAGATGGCCTGACCATGATCAAAGTGAGCAAGCTCAAACAGGCAATAGGTAAAGCTGAAATCATTAACAAAATGTTAAAGGCTGCATTAGCGCTGTAACGTTAGGCTTAGCCTCCTCTCTCTGCCTTATGCACATGTTGAAGTCAACGTCGTAAAGCGGGAAGGGCTTCATCACAAAAATATAAATTTCACATTTGTAGCTGTCCTCGTGATAGCGTGCAGAATCTCTATAATAACCGAAAAAAAACATGATAGCAGCAGTTAAACAGCAGATGATTTTCGGGTGTCACCACGGTCTTCTTAACGTACCATACATTAACTTTCCATTAACTTTGATGGTCCCTGGCAAAACAAAAGTCATATCCGTCTAGTTGTGTCCGTCTAGCCCCCCTATATACAGGTAAGGTGGTAGATTATTTGCCTGAATTTCTTTTGGTAGTCCTTTTAATAATATCATTATGGTGTGTGTAAGATTCTCATAGGGAGGCAGTGTAGAAGTGGTCATACCACAGCCGTATCACTGGACAGCCGGCCTGTCGAAATATTCATCTAGTTTGCCGACGAAACTCATCAAAGTAAACTTAGCAGCGTGGATGGTAACGATACCATGTTAGCGCCAGTGAGCTTAAGCTCAATAGTAGACAAGTTCATTAAAATTTCTGCATCGGCCACATGTGCTTAGTCAAATACTCCGAGTAAATAGTGTTGCAACCAGCTGGGGGGTAGACATTGGTTGGACGGACGCCATTTTCATCATGTATAAAAATAATAATAACATAGCGAGTCATAGTAATTCCTTTCACCATTCAATGAGTGGTGTTTAATTGCTCCATTGGGTCAGGGCCACAAGGTTGTAGCTTTTTTGATGTACGTCTGTTCTAACGCGCATACATAACACGTTTATCCGGTGATAAGATCGTATGTTACGCTTGCAGTAATGTTGACTTGAAGTGAAACAAACAATTTTTCAATGTTTCTAGATATATGGCACCTGCGGCGAACTCCGAACTGAAATCCCCTACACGAACAGCCGCTGTGGTCAGTGTTTTCACTAAAATTAAACGTTTATATAGGTTAGTATGGGCGACATGCTCCATCACGCCTGCAAAACCTATTCGGTCCCCTAAAACACGAGACAGCCAATTCAACAAACAAATGGATACCCCCTTCAAGGCACGGAGACGCCTGCCCGCGCCTGAATCGTTCTCATTGCAGTCTGCTCATGGAAGTGATTCACGCCGAATCCGCATACGCATGTCGAAGGCTTCTACTCCCTAGGCTACCAACGACGAGTCGTCCATTGCCTGCCTCCCGATGGCGGATCGAACTTTTTAGATGCTCGACAGAGCTCCGTGAGGGTGACGGGGCAGTTTAAATTAACATCAAGAATTATACAAGTGCAGTATTGGGGCAAAAACTAAGTAACCAAGTACTTATTGGCAATTCTTTCACTATCGCCTGAATACCTAATGCTGCTCTTCGTATTAGATGTGAATCGATAAGGGATTGCAGGAGCGGCAACGACGCCCAAGTTTCGACATATTACATTATACGTACCACGAATAATGATGACGCGTATTTCTGTTCGACGGCGGGCAATTGCGGTTCACTGAAAAAAGCCCCTAGTCCTATAAAACTATAGAAGATTATTGAGTGCACAGTTGATGAACTCATTCCTTCGTAAGTTAAATGAGCGTGGCACAGATCAAGTGGGTGTTACTTTGTGCTGGGAAGTGATATGCTTACCGTATTTGACACGATACTCACCCAACGAACGCAAACGTTCAGCTCAAGTATAACAAATCTGAATGATAACAGACTAAACTGATAGAAAATACTACTGCTCGTAGCTAGAATAACTTAACACAAAAAAGCCGTATGCTCATAGATGAATTAACAACGCAATTGATACGCTGCCAGCGGCTACCTCATTGTGCGCGAAACGATTTTTATACGATTGTGGTTATTTGTACATTTCTTTAGACAACGAAAAGCTGCCATTGCATTCAGCATGCTGGTTTCCCTATTTCCCAATTTTTATCTATTATTAATAGTAACAGTTGTAATTCTATGCGCCCTAGATGGCTATTCCCTATCGAAATCTTCAGATCGTCAGATACAGTCAGAGCCACGCAGTAGCGCCCATGTTTGGTTGTGCTTTAATGAGATCAGCCTTTGTACTATTATATTACATCATCGAATTCTAAATCGCTTTCTTGGCTGAGTTCCCGTAAAATGGCGATTGCTTAGTCCACCAGCTGCATGGAAATACGTATAAACAGTAGGAACAGGCTATCGTTGAGAGGTTTAAGTTTTGTCTCAATGTTTGAGACAAAGCATGCGTGATATCAGAATTCATCCAGTATGTGAGAATCGATCCCATGATTGATAGGGGTGGCTCGCTGACGAGCAACTCTTCGATGGTCGATAGATATCGTCGATTCTGGCCGATTTTAGGATAAAATTTATGACAGATCTGACACAAAAGCATTATAAAGCTGGGACTACCTGCAACGCTTGTATTGTTGACGGTCGGAACTCGCCAGAGAACCACTAGCGTATTAATTATTGCGTCTCCTCCGTGTTATAGCCACTCGAACAGCGTATTGCCTCAGAGTGGTCGAAGTTGCCAAATTCAGTACCGTAACCGAAGCCACAAGGCGAACGCTGACGCCTCAGGCTTCAAGTACAAGTTATTGACCGTCACTCTGTGTATTGCGTACCGGAACTAGTTTACACATAGAAAAGATTAATGTCTCTGCCCAGTACACGCGTTCGTCACGTTGTTTTAAATGTTCGACTTTCGCAATCGGATCGGCTTATTTTTAAGGTGTTTCACAGCAGATCCGATGGAAAAAAAAACCTTTGCGTGTAGTCAGAAAAGCGCCTGGCGCGAATTAAGCGAAAACTTCGATAGATAAGTTCAACAAATTCAACTATATATACATTCAAGTTATTTTTACTTGAACTACAGTGCGTAGCTAAGATAACAAAGGGCTAATTTATATTATCTAAAACGCACAGCAAAAAATTCTGTGCTGTCCTGTAAAGAGCGCAAAAAGTACTGATTAAAATCGAACAAAAACAAAAATCATTGAACCTTCGGTCTGGGCCTCTGAAAGTTCGCGTGTATTCGTGCCTGCCATTACAACTGTGCCGCCGCTAGAATTCCAAGTAATTTTCTCTCCCGGTAAACTTAAGTACTAACTCTATTCAGAATATAATTTTTTTCAATAACCCGTTTTTTTTTTGTTATTTAATGAAACAGTTTGTGTATCCTATATTCATTTTCACTTGTTGGCTGCTAGAAAATGAGCAAAATAGATGATAATTAAGGTTCATAGTAGAACGTAGCAACATTGTAGGATGTTTGGGGACGATGTTCTTTGCCCTCGTGTACTAACAGCCTTCAAAATGCACAAAGATTTCTGCAGCAACACGCGCTACAACATGTCCTCAACCTGCAAGCCGTAGTTAACACCACGTAGTAATATAAGGCAGTGCGGAATAAATCCGAATTTTCTGAAATCGACCCCAAAAACGCTCGCCCGTCCGTGACTTATCCTGAATAGCAAAACTGCTCTTTTGCTTTAAAAAGTCGCCCTTTCAATCCGCTTGTTGTTTTGGCTCTAGCTACCCCCGCCACCGTCACCTCCCCTGACGAGAGCTTGACGTAGAAGAATATATAATAATATCGGCCAATCGTCTTTATTAGCCCCAGCAGCACTCCATCACCGCAGCAAATAAAGCAGCCTGGTCAATCATTTAACAATCGGTGTATAAACGTATCGATGTTTTGAATCGATTATGTAAATCTTCAAACATGCGAGAGTCTCACTGAACAACGATTACGCTGTACACATATATCATTGCTGGTAGGCAAGTTCATCATAGTTCCAAGTACCATAACATTCATTAGAAAGTACCAAACGATGCGGCACTGGTCACTACAAAAACAGCGTTAGTTCCACGAACGCAGGTGATTAGGTGAGAATCATAAGCCATTGAATACACGGATGCCCTAACAGTCAAGCAGATGCAAATATTCACATACAGATCAACTAATTTGATTAATTACCACCAACTTTCCGCACGGCAGGCCTATGGCGTGATGCGGACGACGATAATAGAGAAACATTCATTTTTTTATAGTAAACCTTTTTGCAACAGCCTGTTGCCGTTCGTTTTATATTGCCAGCATACACAGTAATAATAATAGATAGTATCTGTATACAGATAAACCTACATCTTATTTATTAGCATTAACCTTTTGTAATTCGGAACGCTGAATCTTACCCCCTTTATTGTTGTTTGTATAGACTGTAAGATATCATCTGGTTAGGAGACGACGTCTTCGCCAAGCCAACACGCAGTGGCTTTGTTAGAGCCTTTTTTATGGACTTTTCCGTGGTTAAACCGACACATAAATAACATCTATATGTTAATGATGGCAAGCACGCTATATGGCCTATGTCAGTTAAAACGCAACGGCTAGTCAATTGTCAACTGAGACTTGCAGGGCACTGGTGGACGCGGAATTCTGACTTCGGCTTCGGTTTTCATTGGTCTTTTCACCATTTGCTCTATTGATACTCGGTGCAATAGTAACCCCAGTCGGAACGACAGCCACGCTGATGCTGGCTCGCCAGTGGTATATTACCATTTCCGTCATCCATCTATCTGTTGGAACGATGTACACAATCTACGTGTTCTTGGCTACCCCGGTTATGCTGCCGCCTATCGACGCTCTCTTTGTTGCTGCTGCTGCTGCTACATCGATTAGTGCGCTTGTGGTACTGTAACCGCTGGCTCCTCTGATGCACCTCTTCGTGCCACTTCTGACATTCGAGGTGCTCACCATTGCTGTAATTTTTACAGTTGCCCCCCCCC
>NW_019215760.1:0-5714 GCF_002532875.2 Varroa jacobsoni | reverse complement strand
GCTCCAAATATAAGGACGGTCCAAGGCCTGTTCTGTGTAGAATGGCCGTAGTCCTAATTGAAAGTTGGCCTGTATTATTATTATATTGTTTTCATTTTTTGATGTTATCAAGTGCACTTTTTCTGATCCCCATTTTTCACTCAGGAAAATTTTCGCCAATCAAATATCACCATTGTATAATTACGCAGTATCTATTTGTGTAGGGTACCCAACCAGACTTTGGTACGTCTAAGACTTCGCACTCATTCTGAGACAGTGGAAATTACCCTATATGGCTCCTAGTGTAGCTTTGATAAATACATATTTAGTAGTTTATACAAAGGAGCGTGCTCGGAAAAGTTTGATAATCCCGTAGGATAGTGGCGCTACTCACAAATATTTAAAAGGTAAAAATAAATGAAAACCACCATCTATCTATGAACGAAGAAAAACCGAATTTATTAGATATGGTTTTTTAATCCAGGTTTTAGCATAGCATATCGAAACCTCTAACACTTCACCTGAATAAAGCTTGCTCTGGTATACGAGATGCGCGAGCTCTACGTATTGTACTAGCATTAGCCTGGGCTGAACGTTTGAATCGAAAACTTACGCCCTCCATAACATTAGCAATGGATTCATCCTTTGCCTCGGCTAGAAAATAGGTGCTCTGTTCACTAACATCCTACCAGGTACTAGGTCTGACATTGCAGCTGCTTAGCAGTAATGCTATGTCCAAGACGATTAGTCCCGTTGTGGCATAGAATTGACAATGCGTTCTGTAATGAATATTAACACCTTGCAAGCTGTTCCCACGGTCACTAATGACGAAGGCGAGACACAAAATGATTTCTGACAACGATATTTCGAAAGTCGACATGCTGATAACGATTCATGTGTTTTTATATTCGCTTTCACTGAATTGAAGGGGGTAACGTTTACCACTAATACTCATTAAATGAACCTATCGTCTTCTAAGGCTCAGGGTCGGTAAAGTGATATAGTTGATAAATTAAGAGGTATTAGGAATCACTGTTTACCTAAGTGTTATTAAAAGCGCTTCTGTATGCAGCAAAATAACCAAAACATTCAAAAAAACTTCCATGCCTCTTTGCGAAAATTCCTTAGCCTCAACAGCTCTCAAATAGTGATTTTATGATGATAAAAAGTGCGATGCATTGCCGAGTAATCTAAATTTATTCATTAATGCGGCTTTGTACTTGTGAAGTTATGGACAAAGTAAGTTATTATATGCAATACCTTATATGTGGTGCAATGGATTATTTCATATAAGCTCAAAATCAACTTACGAACTTGGAACCCGGAATCGACAGGCTAACATTTTTTACACAATGGCTACGTCATGAAGCCGCCGTTTTCGAGCAAGTAAACGATAGAATGAAGTGGCTTCATTTCATATAGCTCTTGAATTAACACGACATCTTTTAAACTTTAACTTCTCTCTTCTTAGAGCCAAGTTATCTCTATCTCCTTACATATGCTATGAACAACATATGGCCATGTTACTGATAAAGGCTCAATGCCTTCTGGAATTTACCTAGTGCCTGAAAAAGGGCTAACGAAAAACGAAGCCTGACTTTTTCGTCACATTTTAGTGGTATTGATGGAGTAGCCTCTTCATATTTTCTTCTCTGTTTTGATGAAATGACAGGTCGGAGTGCTTCTACATTCTCTTCAAGCAGTGAGAAGGGCTGTGATTTTTAGATCATCGTTATCGTCAGTTGATCAGCATTCTAGAACCCAACACACTACACTTACGTACACTTAGGAAGCATCTGCGAGCGTCGGCTTTTGTGCGCACCTAGCGATGAAGCTGCGACGTCGAAAGGTACATTTAGTCTGGCTGGCAATAACTTGGCCATTAATTTGCGTCAATTCAATGATCGAGGGTTGCATTATTTAGAAACTTCGCGATCATTTCTCAGAAGCTATATTGCTTTGTAATAAATGTCGACTGCGGGCCTCAGGAGCGCATTAATCGGGCGCTATGTCCTGCAAATAAACACTGGGCGGGGTTAAGCCTAAATTACGTATAGTTATTGGTCTAAGCACTGACTTTTGTAGCTCAAACTGAAATGTGTCGTTTTATAAAGCCCTTGGAACAATGCAACCCACATGAAGCTTTTTTCTTAGACAGGACTTATTCACGAGCGTACATATATTGTTTTGCTAACGGTTCCTTCGGCGAAATCGTCTGAATTGTGTAAAACAAAAATGAATATACTATGAGCCAAATTACTTGCGCTAATTAAGGCTACCATTCCGTTAAGATACTATAGTAGAATCGACAAAAAATGTTTTCTTCGTTTAAACATAGCAAGGAGTTTTCTTGTTCTATTATATCGGCGTAATTCAATAAAAAAGCAATAGAGTCAATCGCCTCAATGGAGCAAAAAATATCTAGATAATAAGTACTTCCGACGACGCAGAAATTCAGCTGAGTCTAATATATAGTCAATTTAAATTCAAGTCATTAATAATAAAGCCACAGTATCTCTTTCGCTTAACCAGCCTAGTAACGTCGATAGGAAACCAATGCCACACAAAGGCTCACTTGATCAAAATATTTCCAACAACGTCTGCTTTCTAGAGCAGGATGGAGACCTTAATAAGGTAGTTAGAGGACAAGCCAACCTCAATCAGGTTGCCGAAGACGTGCGTAATGTCCTCCCATTTAGACGTTTCGCTCTAATACAATATGATAGTCTACGAACCAAGCTTCGCAAGGAAATCTTCGCTAAAAGGTAAAAGCCAAGGCCATGAAAAGATAGTGTGCTCCAGGTAGGCTGAGTGTAGGTGAACTCTATGGAGGTTCTGCTGTACATCTAAAATCAATCTAAATTAGCTAGCGATTCACGTCTTCAAAAGCTGGATGGAAAAAGTTCTGGAACGTGGAAGGAAAATTCGAAAGGTGCGCTGATTTTCCATATATTTTTCGTAGCATATTCTTTGCCATGCGCATGTGTAAATTGGGATCAAACTTACATTCGAAATATGATCTTGAGTCAAAGTGGGTGCAATACATTTCTGTTCGAAAACGAATTTCGAGAACGCTGTTTTATAGACCTACACCTTTTCTTCAATTTTCTTCAGAGATCCTTGTAAGCACATACCTCATATGACGTTGTTATCTATTTTAGGGCTATTTCGTACCGTATGCTCATGAAGTCGATACTGTTTGATCCTAGCGCACTCTGTTTGCTGCACTAGTAAATGAGGTATACGCCTCGTCACAAAAAACAGACACTATCGTTAGCCAACTTTACCATTTACGATGTTCCTTTCTCGGTTTATCAATGAACTACTTTCCCTCTCATTGTCGCTTGTTTTACTGTCCTTTGGCGCGAGCGACCACGGGCCACGGCGGTTCGCAGCAAATACATTTTCATTAGTGCCGCTCGACCTCTTTTACCTATTTTTCATCTTAAAATGACCAGGCTCTGTAGGAATCGCAAAAAATGCACCAGTTACCCGTGCAGCATCAGCAGTAGGGGCCAATAGGAGATATAGAAACAAGCCGACTTTCTGCGTAGCAGTAGCTGTTTCGCCGGCAGCCGTTGTAGTAGCAGCAACAGCAGTAGAAGTACTAATCGGGAGTAAAGCGGCAATTCAACGCTTCCCCTGTGCCCCATCCCCTACCAACTCTAACCTCCAACAGCTTCCTATTCGTCATTATTATCTAGCCACTTACAACCAAACACTTCGTCGTGGTTGTTGTTGTCACTGTCGTCGTTGTGGCCCCTGAGCTCTTCAATATGCGGGAGGGTGTACCTACCTATCTCTAACGACTCGTTTAACGGTGGCCAGCCAACAACGACAGTTGAATGAATGCGATTGCTTTGTTGATAACGTCGAGAGGAGCAGTAAGATCATCTACTAACTACTTGTGGTTTGATAACGAACGCCTGTGTGTGCCTTCAGCAGGCATTACTATGCCTACGGTTATGTATGTCGTACGTATTTGTTAGCTTACAATAGCACGATTATATGCACAGCCTCTCTTAGGTAGGTGATATTCGAAAGATAGTGACACTGAAGTGACGATATCATCCTATTTTGGCTACGGAAGGCCATTGGGTAAACAATCAATGACAATAAGTACGGTAAAGAACAATCGTAGATAATAGGGTTCACCGACGGTTCGGACATGAGCGCGTCTAAGGTTACCTCATATCCCACTGTACAAGGCCCTGCACTACCATACCAGCTGGATCACTTAAGCTAAATAAGTTAAACGTCACACCCACATCAATGAAAGAAAAGCAGCCCTTTGATAACATGTAATGACTAGCGGTTTGATGACCTTGCGCTTATTTAGTAGTAACAAAACATAGGACAGTTAGTAATAATCTCTAATTGCGCACAAATTTAATTAGCCATCAGCTACGCTCACAGCGGATCTTTCGGGAGCTAGTGATATTAACGGCAACCATGGCACTTATATCAGCCACTAAATCCGAAACCTACCAGACTAAAACGTATGTAAAAAGGAAAATACTTCCAAAATACATCATCTCGAACGCCTGAGAACCCAAAGGCTTTTTTCGCCCATCAAAACATGTTCATAATAGGGTGTCAAAGGTAAATTTCAAGCTGCCCAAGGCAACGATATTTAAGTACACGCTCAGTGTCCTACTGGACGACACTCCTGCATTAAAAATAAACATGGCTGCTTGTCGATAAGTGGAAGTCTTTATACGATTTACCACTATTGATACAATTTCAATTAACTTCTGTATCGACTGGGCTGTCTTCAATATTTTTTGGAACCACGCTTTGTCAGCTTGGAAGAGCAGTGAGTTTCTAGATAAACGGTAGAGGAGAGTGTGTTTGAAAAGATAGCGTGGCAGCGAACATGCTATTTAGCTCTGAAATGTTTACCTAGTGCTATGAACAATCCAAGTTGTTCGACAAGGATCTGTTACCCTACTATCAAGCTCGGATGAAACGAAGCAAATATTGGTTAAAGGTAAGCGAATAGATGTGTTTGTGCACAGTGTGTAAGAAAATACATTTCTTGGCAACGCGTTCTACGGCAAAATCAGTGCTGATTTGTTTCGCTCTTATACCATATATTAAACAAGATAATTTAATACGTTCGTATACATAGCATCCGATCAAACGACTCTTTGTCTGGAGCCCATCACGGGAACCGTTGCGTGTGCCACGACTGCAACCATAGATCAGAATACTACAGAACGAGATGCTAAATATGATCTTTAGTGATATGTAGCGGCACCAGAATAATTCTTCAAACTGGAACCTCAAAAAAGTTCTGTCTACGCTTAATAGACACATTTGACGAAATTTAAATACTCCAAACTGGTATGAGGATGAGCCTTCAGACAGAAGGAGCAACTCGGAAGGATGAAGAGCATCTCCACACGAGGCGTTACTAGGCTACGCAACATCAAATTAGGTTAATGGAAAGCAACAATTAATATGAATCCGATATGATTGACGCCATCTGTCAACTGAACCGAAATGAGGGCTCGTACAGCCCTCTTAGAGATCAGAGCCTTTTCTCTGAAATGGGTGTTGGTCGGAAGAACTACATCAGGTAGCCCGGTAATGAAACAGCAACGACGAGTGAAGAATTTGCAATCCAGAAACGCCCAGACTGAAGTGCCGACTAATGTTAGGTTTGTATATGGTATATGTACACAACGAGAGTATGACATAAGCAATAAGCAAAAGATTGGTCTCAAGGTGGC
>NW_019215759.1:0-5726 GCF_002532875.2 Varroa jacobsoni | reverse complement strand
CTGTGTGAGTGCATAACTGAGCAATATGAGCGAATTGAAATGAAGTAGCGAATGTCTTCATAGAGGTTTTTGATCTTATTATGTTCCGGACGCAAGACAATCTGCAAATGACTTTTATCAATCGAAGTGTTGTAATTAGTAGAGCAGTTACCATACTGCGATCTAATGAGACTTATCTTCGTATTGGGCGTTTGCTGTTTGCGATGAAATAATTGGCTTGTTGCCATAGCATAAAAGAGCATAGAAGAAACATAACAACCTGTTGCGATTGTTAGCCATGGTTTACAACGTAAAGATCAGAGTAATTTTATGACACTTCCTCCTCGATGAAACTGAACACAGACTAGGACACAGATACAAATAGTCGCACGCGCACACATGCGACTATCAATACGAGTCGATTAGGCTGGCAAAAGAGAACTTTTTCCCTGTGATGAGTTCGTTAAGCAACGGAGGAGTCATTCAACTGGTTTATCCGCGCATAACTAGTTATACGGTGGGAGACGATAGACCAGCCAGTAACACCGGCAGGCTGACGACTATTGGCTAGATTACGACCTTTGGCATGATCATAGTTCATTTTATGAAACGAATCAATACGACCGAATTTTCTCTAATAGTTTCAGTTAATATATGAGCGTGCGTTCAGTAGGGGGTTTGTCCGTCAACCCGGACTAACGATTACTTGGATACATGGATTGTACATTGTGTGAGTGTACCTTGTTTGTACTAATAACGTTCATTATTCCCTTATATGTATATATATATGCAACCAGCAAAAAAGCACCCGCTGCTTGTGCTTGTGTATGGATGTTTAATATTATGCGATCCAAAGAACCTAATGGTTAATATTTCCTGAACTCCATTAGTTTCATGAAATTGTAAAGTTCCTCATTTAATGATGTCTCTTCCCTCTGTTTCAAGGGATGCATCAAAAGCGAATTGGGAAGCCAAATTTTGTGCCGTTTTTGTGTGAAGAACAGAAAGAAAGTGTTTACTAATAAAGAGCTAAATAAAAAAAACGTAATCCAATCCGTTCATTAGTAATTACATTTCGATATTTTGTACCGTTATAAAATCTAGTACAAACGCTAGCACAAACCTAATCCACTAGAACAAATAGCAATCACTACAAGCTGCAGTGCGACATTTTCAGAAATTATACTTCTTCACAGTCATGAAACTACGAAAACTCATACAGTACGAAAACTGAACTGAAAAATATTGCCCAGACATATTTTTAAAACAATAAAGCCAGAATAATGGTGCCAGATGACAGCTGCTTGACAGTTGATCATCAATGTCAATTTCCCTCTGCATATAGATGCAATACACGTTACGAAGTTTCAAACAGGTCAAACATTGAAATGGCGTATAAACATACCTTCCACGAAGTAAGCGCATAGTCTTCGCTGCTTGTGCATTACACTTTGGTATCCTCTTCGGTGTTGTGCAATCCGAAGAACGTAAATTATTTCGTGAACCTCATTATTTTCGTTAAGTAAAAAAATTCTTCGTTTAGTTTTAGGGGATGATGCCCCAAAATGAATTGGGTAGTCAAGTTTTATGCCATTTCTATACCCAGGAAGAAGCAAGGGAAAAATTAGCGGCAAAGAAAGCACCTGGACCGGGCGGCGTGCCACCAGAGATGGTTCGGATGCTAATCAAAACATGACCGATAATCTTCCAAAAGTTAGCGAACGATACCCTGCGACGAGGGATTTTTCCGAACGTATGGGAAGAAGCAAACTTAGTTCTGATCTCGGAAATAAAACAGGGCTGACGGCCTTTTCACCGGCCTCCTGAACGCGGCTTCAAATGCCATGGAAAACACCGATTGGCCAAGGAGATTGAAGGAAAAGGAGCACACTCGGAAGCACAATACGGCTTCAGGAAACAGCGCTCAACACTTTCAGCTGTGGATAGGATCCTCAAAATAGCGAGAGAGGAGATGAATAGCAAGCTGAAGACTAGAAATTCCGATTCTGCTGTGTGTTAGAAATGCCTTTAATAGCATGAGTTGGGGAAAACTGATAGCCACGCTGGAGGAGAAGGGGATCTAGTCAAAGTCATCAGCTCGTATTTAGGAAACAAAAAACTGGAGGCGGAAGGAACGAAATACAGAGCCACAGCTGGGGTTCCGCAGGGATCGGTCCTTGGACCAACACTATGGAACCCCTAGCCTATGACGGCGTGCTACAAATAACGGATTTACCGGCAAGGGTTGAAACTATCGCATTTGCAGATGATCTGGCTCTTATTATCAGGACATAGAAAATAAAGCACCTCCAGCTGATAGACCGAGGAACTGCAGTAACACCACTTAAGGCTAGCCGCGGAGAAGACAGAAGCAATACTGGGAAAAAGAAGACCAGATCTCTTTTTTTTTTTGGGAGATATCCAAAGCAGTCACTACTGTCAAGTTCTTTCAGGCCAGCGACAAATTAGGTTAGATTAAGGATTGGGTTCTGCAAGTCATGGTTCCGAGGTAATATCAAGTATATCCCAAATCATGGCTCAAGCTGATGAAAAGGTCCAGGATTTAGTGGGTACTAGACAAACCGCAATCCAGTGATGTCTGGTCTGCATAATGCATTTGTCCTCAACTTCCAAAAAAAAGGTTAAGGGTAAGGTTAGGTTAGACTCCCGGAGGTCCAGTCGTTGAAAGAAACAGGAAATAATCAACGATCAATGATAGGTACCGGGAAATTATACCCGGCGCGGACCAAAACCAGCTCCCAGGGAAATACCCATCATTCTCTCACACATTTACTGTGAAACAGAAACGATGGACCCCGAGGACTCTAGCGGCGGAGGAAAGCCAACTCAGAGGGCTTCAACGGTGCGAAGAGTATGGGAACAACGATAGAAAGCGCCGGATTCGGGAGAGCCGGAGGAAATAAGACAAGTCGTTGGACAGGGACAAACGTGAGGGTACCACTCTAAAACCGTGGGGCATTGACGGGCTGGCAGGTAGTACAGGGGCCCGGGCGTCTAGTCAACACCACCTCCCCATCAACTGACCGAAAATCTCGGTACTGTTGTAGTGCCGGATGACGACCGGAAGGGGCCCTGCAGCAATATTCGGGGGGCATTTACTGAGGTCACACGTATGAAAACCTGTCCTTCGATAAATATTGGAAAGCTAACGGTTCGAACAACCGACGCTGTCTTGCGACCCACAAAAGGATAAGATAAACAGAAATCAAAATGGAAGAAAACATTAAAATAAATGCCGGTATCACAGTGCCACTGGCGAGAGGGTTCCCCAACCCTGGCAGAAAAGAAGAAACATACGAGGAAAGAAAACAAGGAAGAAGAGAGAGACCCACGTGAAGAACCTTCCCTGCACGAAGGAATGCCTACAGGGTCAAGACAAACATATGACAAAGATGTCATAGGGAAACAAGATGGACAATTCCTAAAGGGCCACCCAGGGGAAACCCAACAGCAGGCCTGTAGGACTGGACAGGAGGAAGAGATGCATATAAGTTATGAGGGGATAGCCCCAAGTAAAACAGACGAACCGGTTTTGTCCAGAAAAAGAACTACGGAAAAAATAGTCTTGTTAAATAATATGGAGGACATAAGTCCGACAGATAAGAGACGAAAAGAAAATAAAGAAGAGGTATGGACAGAGTCCAAAAGCGTGGACGCAGCCATAGATACAGTCAAAAACCTCTCTGGAATTCTATGCAAAAAACAAAGTCACACCAAACGACATTAAGGAAAATGCAAGACAATTAGCCAGAGCGATTAGGACCTTGATAAAAACCGAGGGACTAAGAAAAAAGGCTGAACTCGAACGAAGAAATAGTTTGGAGGAACAAAAAGACACGAAACCGGAGGAACTAAAACTACAGAAAATGCAAGATGGAAAACACGAGACAGAAGAAAAGAAAATACACAAAAAAAATAAAGAAGACATCCTGTGCAACAGATGCAAAAAGAAGGTTGAACAGGAACGCCTGCAAGAGATCGAAGGTGCAAGGATAGAAGAAGAAATAGAAGCGGAACTAACTGCAGTTAAAACGGAAGAAGACTGTAAACGTGTAGCTAGGAAGGAATGGCCCCAGGAAGTGTTTAAAAGTGTTAACATAATAAAGGAAAACATACTGGCCATCAAAGACACAAGGGCGATGATAATTGAGAAAGGCCTCGAGAAGGATCAAAAGCTACTTAAACATACTTAATGCTCAAATAAACGCAGCTAAAGAAGTAGAAAAACTGACAGCTGGTAGCGTCGCATTACTCACGAGCAGCAGCTCCTTCAACCTCATGACAGGGCACGCGAAAGGGGAGGAAATACCAGAGAATGCAAAAACAAAAATAATAATAAGAGTAATAAATAAAGAAGAGACAGAAGAGGGCTCGACAAAAATTATCAAAAAAATAATCAAAACCCTTAAGGATGAAAGAGGACAAATAACACCAGTAATGAATATGACCGATCAAGTTGACACCGAGAACACCAGAAAACTACTGGAAGTATATGGCAGATATTTTGGGTGCGATATATATGCAGAGAACAAATGGAGAGTTTACAAAGACAAAACACGGAAAAGAAGGAAATCGAAACATCAATAACAAGAGGGAAACACTATGAAAAGATCACAACAATAAGGATAAAGGCGGGAGAGAATATATCCTATAGTGAGGTGCTAACGGGAGTTCGCAGGACATTAGGACCCACAAAAATAGATGGAAAAATAAGAATCTCCCAAGCGGCAGGAGGAGACGTTCTGCTACCTGGTACAGGGAAATATAAAAGACGAAGCCACAAAAATCGCCAGCATCCTTAAAAAAAGATGAGCGCATGAAACTAAATGTAAGCATGAAGACAAACCAGCACACGTTGGGCATATGGGATGTAGATTCCTTGGCTACGGGCAGAAAGATAGCGAACGACATCAAAATAGCGCTGGGATTACCAGCAAGCACGGAAATAACAGCCGGAAATCCTCGTCAGTCTAGAAGCAGTTGGTATTCATTGATACAAATACCAACAGGTCTGGTAAAGAGTACAAAAGAAAGAAGAGTGATACAGATGGGGCCCTACAGATGCAAGATAAGGGAATGGGTCAGCTTACCAAACTGTTTCAGATGCCAGAAAGTAGGGCACAGAGCCCACAGATGTACCGAAAAAGCCAAAGTGGAAGGAAAGAGACGCTACCACTCTGGGATCACGGGACATACGGCAAAGAATTGCGAAAGGGTGATTCCCTTTTGCTACAAATGCGATATGGAGGACCACAGGGCTACATCAATGCGATGCCCTAGGTATCGAACTCTAGTGGACCAGGTCAAACGAAAGCACGACATTAAGATAGCAACAAAACCCTGTCCCCCTTTCTCCACAGGAAAAGAAGAGATAAAGACAAGAGAGAACAGTGGAAGGGCAGACCCGAAACAATCATGGGCCCAACGCACAACACCTGGAATTAACAGAAGTACAGGGAGTACGATCCCCCTCGAGACCTAGAGTTTCTGGTCAAGAGGAAAGCCAGAATGGAGGATGGACTGGAACGGCCCAAAGGGAAGTATGATGAAATGACCGTTCCTGCAAGTCATGGTTTCGAAATAATATCAAACATATCCCGAACCATGACCCAAGCTGATAAAGGGGTCCAGGGTTTAGTGGGTGAGAGTCCCACAGTGCCGGAAAAAACACAATTCAGTGATGTCCGGTCTGCATAATGCATTTGCCCTTAACCTCCAAAAAAAAA
>NW_019215758.1:0-5738 GCF_002532875.2 Varroa jacobsoni | reverse complement strand
ATAGATATATATATATATATCAGCATCCACATTTCTTTTTCTCGCTTTCTCTCTGTATTTCTCTCGCTCGTAAACTATCAATCCGTTCACTTGTTTATATTCTCTGGTAAGTGGTAGTCCACCAACACGCCTCGCATACTCAATGACTATTGCTTGTTCCATTAAAGCCACGATGCGGTCGTCGCCACAGTCGTCTGATCGAAAAAATCAGAATTCATCAGTTTACTATTACCAATCAAGAAAAAGAGCCAGCTAGCATAGCTATGGTATATATGACCTGTTTACTGTTACTGTATTTGTTAATGTGTGTTTTCACGGACGCAATAAGTGTTCGTCTGACCTCTGTTGGTACACATTCGTCCAAATGTTACCTTCTTCCGTGAAAACACATGACATGACGCCGCGTGGTTCAAAACGTCTCTTCAGTAGGATCGCAAACAAACTGGGTTTTTGAAACAGTGTTAGAGACACACTTTTAAACGGTCTGAGTTTCTTTGGCCGTCAATGCGGTTTGTTGGCCTGCTTCTTTAATGTTAAAGCTGGATCCGAATATATAAATACGTCTAATCTGTCTGAGATTCGCTTAAATTCATTGCTACCCACAGGTTAAATAGAGTTGAAGGGTAGCGGTTTGGGCGTTTCGGAAAAGTATTCGTCGTAAACTTTTAGCAGGGTTACTTAAAAACCATGAGGCAGAGCAGTTCATTTGTGGACAAGTTGACAACTGTCATGGTATGTTTATAGACATACGTCCGCGTGTCGCTTCTCTTGACGCATGTGATACTCGTTTGTGGGACTAACTGCGACGACAATCTTGGCTATGGTGCAAGACAGACGCCATTATTACGCGGGTTTCACATCTATTCTGTCGGAGAGATCACTGTGTATTTTGCTAGCCGAAAACTTTGTCATTATTTGTTATTAATCTTGCTGGTACAATTGTTGTTTTGTCATCATTACTTCATCTGTAATTATGATTTATTGTCATAATATGTTCCACTAAGCCCTCACTCCACATCCATCAGTCTTGCTGGCTGGTTGGCTGGTTCATGTTTTAGCTTGTATGATCTGTCTGTCTTCTTGTTTATTCATTTAGCCCTCAACGTTCTTTCTTGCTTTTCATTTAATAAGATTTCATAAATTCATAACTTGCTGTCATTCTGTCTTATATATATATATATATATATATAGTTTTTCTGATCTTTTCCCTTTGTATTCCTTACTTTTTCAGTATTTTTCTTAGTGATGTCACATGTGCTACTGTAGCCGGGTATACCTAGAATACAGACTCTCGAACCGCATACCTACAGAGATGTAGCCAGGTACAACTCATCGGGATCGTCCCTTCCGATTCCGCTCCTGCCTCAACATCGCTTTCAACGTACAGCGAACAGATGATCCTCGTTCACGCTCGATTCAGACGTCTCTAACTTGCTCCCGTACCCCCATTTAATAGAGCACACGTTGCTTCATACCTTTACTACTCATTAGCATATCTCATCATTATCATAACCATCACTACCGGCGCAGTAATCGCGTACAGTTACAATACAGCCTGTACATATCTGTATATCTAGCTATTTTTGTATACTCAAGTCACCGTTGGGTAGAAATAATATCATTACAGTCGCATCCTTTCATTCTAGTCTGCCCTGGTGCGCTTACTGGTGGCTGTGCGCCTTTAATTCGCTTTCACAGGTAACCTTTGTGGAACCGCCTATGTCAATCCTGCTATCCCATTGGGTCATCTAGGTTTTTCTTCTATTGACCGATCTTCCTATACAATTCGTTCTGCGGCGAGTAGGTGCTTGAGAGAGAAAAATTGACCACTGACAAGTTCTTGCGGTTCTGGAATTCGCGGCGGAGCCAGAAGTTCATCGGGCCGTTTTTCCAGAGAAAATAGAGATCAGATAGTTACAAACATTGCCGATACACCGCCCCTGTTCTTCCTGTATTTTTACAGGATGGAAAATGTGTATGCGTATGTGCTGATATATGTCTGTGTGTGTTCATATGCTATGAGACCAGCGACAGTTCCTCTTTCATTATGAGTCCACAACGTCACTGACGGTGACTCGCCTTCATGTTGCAACATCCTGTGGCTAAGGGATCGCGTCACCTTTTGACTTTTTTGCTAATTTTTTTCTTGTCACAGCACGGACTAATAGAAAAGTCTGCGACAAAGAAAGGCAATATCTTGCACCCCAGACGCGGCAGGTCTAAACTCGCATATGAGCCGCACTACTCGATTCAGTATCAGGCGCATCAGTTATTAAACAGACTTTGCCGTTAACTGTCTCGTGGCAGGAAGAAAGCTGCAAATCAATTTCAATATAAACGGTTGCAAACGATATTTAGAGCATTGTAAAAATCCGGAGTACTTTTTATTCTAGCCACGAGAGTGACGAATCGTTGTCAGACATAAAAATTCTGACGCTTATAGCTGAACAGCTGTCAGACCACTCGCTACTGCGAAGTTAATTACAGTTCACAATTGACTCGCTCGTTTAAAAGATTCACAAAATTGTTGCAATTTATATTGTCTAAGGTATACTGTCATTAATTAAATAAACTTTTTGCAATTGCTCGCCGCAAACGAACAACATCAACATTATCGGGTGCTGTACGTAGCAGAGTCAGCGCCCGCCTTGTGAGGATAGGGCTTTTGTTTGTGCTGATGTTGTTATTGTTGTTTGATGGCATCGAAACTTAACGATCATTAGCAGACGACAGTTGAAGCCGCTACCACTGCTACTGACGCCTCCAATCTCATCTATTCCACTGTGGACAACCAGACAGGCAGCAGCAGTATTGCATGGACGAGGCATATCATACACAAGTCATCATGCACTAAACATATAATTTATGTATGCATGGACGCGTATGACAGCAAACCACACGTGACAGTCTCTAGGGCGCATAGCGGCTCACAATCGAACGGCCACACGGCGCGTTGAATGAGCGGTTGAGTACTACCACCAATTCAAAGTATGATACTATAATCCTCTATCGATTTCTGGTCTTATAACCCATTCGTTTGGTCTTGATTGTTACGTCTCAGAAGATTAATTTTCTAGTCGGGTGATAATAATTCATTTTTGTCTCATACACATAAGAAAATGCCTATGCCTTGAGCGTAATCGTGTACTACGTTAAGAAAGAATCCTTGATTCAGGTGATTCTTGATTAGGTCTCCTTGGGGATAATTGCGATGACTGACGATTGCAGCGTATGTGCACCGTACGACAGCGCATCAATGAAACGATCCGTTTGTAGCGTATGTTTGTTTTCGTAACAACGAATCGGAAAAGAAGTAAAGCTGACGTTTACGTTATAACTATGGAAAATGCTGGGTCAGCAGGGATCTTACGCGTGAGGGTAGTAGAACTCTGTAGATGTTGGCTGTTCGGAATCGTTATTAATTAGAATTTTGAAAACTAAAGATTCTGTTTTTGCCAGGTAGTGTTGTCGCTTAAATATGATGACCAGAAAATGACTAGAGAATGAAGAACTGAAGGGGAACCATTAGGAACCGGTAATCATTTCCAAGGAATATTCTGTCGATTCTGTACCTCTACGTTTGAGGTCAGAACACTTTCATATATATATATATATATGCTTCGTTTGAAGCAAACATCCATCTCACGCCGAAATAAGAGTCTGTCTGGCTGTATGAACAGGAGTAACGTGAAAAAGTTTGAAAGATTTCGATATGGGCCAGTGCTTCTACTAAGGTCGTAAGGATCCATTTGAATAATAATAATGTTTGTTTGAAATTTATATGTGAAAGTTCGGGCTTCCTCTTTCATTTTCTTTTTCGGTGGAAGGCCAGCCGTTACCAACAGTTAACCATTAACTGTGGTCCCTGTAACGTAACAATATTTTTATCATGATTATATCATTCGATACTGCTCCTGTAACACCGTATACGCGAAGATAATGACCGTAAAAATGCTGCATTTTTACAATACTATTATGGAATACACATGAAAAGAACTGCAAATTTCAGCTTCGCTGTGACTTTGTGCTGGTTTCTGTTGTAATTATTGGTATTTAAAACGTCTTTGCTATCGCCTTGTGTGTAATGTTCATCATTGTAATGAGAGTTTGTTTGCGAATTTCTACACTCTTTCAAGTCAATGAACAGGACTGAAATGGAACTCGGTCGCCATGTTTTTCTGTCTCTCACTAACTGTATTTAGGAATTTCTATTAATATGAGTACGGTTTATATGGAAAACTAGTGGGGGCAGCTGTATACCTGTCGAGTAACCGCTCAGACTGTTGGCAGGTGCTACTGATGACAACAAAAGAACAGATATGAAATATCGCCTTTCGACACGATACTGCCATTTTAGCTTACGACGATATCAAAAGAAGCGTTTTTTTTCGGTAAACGAAAGTACTCGATACAACGGGATACACCTGCTACAGTAATTGTTTCTTCTTTATGACAGAGTGGCATTGCTGCCGTGTCTACCAATGTTCTAGCAGTTTAAAAAACTTCGTTAGCGCCCATTATTTCAAACGTTATTTACGCGGCGCTGCGACATCTCGGTCTTACGGTTTTTTTCATTATACAGCTCTTGTTTAGCCTCCGGTTCGTCGTTACCTGTCGTTATTAATTAGATTCTCCTTGTTATTATCTTTATTAAGCGGAAAGTTTTACGGAGCGGCGACCTTGTGGAAGTTTGCTAAAAATGTTAGAAAGGCTAGCTATTAAGTATATGGGAAGACATGTTTTTTGCAGAGCATCGTCAAAAAAGGCAAAAGATGTTTTGAGTACGTATAGTACACGAAGAGACATAGCTGAAATTTTCACAAATTCATACATGTACATACGTCAGTCCTACTTGGTCTACGTCGTTCAGTTGTCTGTTGTGCCCTCCTAAGTAATAATCCTTGCTGCAACATGTAAATTTTTACGTGCTTTTTCCGGTGCTTCATCATTCTTCTCAATGTGACTATAAAGACGACGGCTAACTTGCCATATACCGGCATTGTGAATGATTATTATTATTATTAGTTATCACTTCTCTTATTAATTATAGGTTATTGCTATTATTATTACTATTGCCGACATTAGATGATAATGCATTTGAGTTACTCTGCATTGCTTGTGTTCTTCTTCAACCAACCGCACTTCTACAATGTTGTTTTTGTTGTTGAAAATCTTCTACTTATTTTTACCGTTATTTATCATTATCTTGTTATCATAAGCTGGTTGTCTACAGAGTATGTCGGAAAATATTATATTATTGTTTAGTGACGATGTCGATATTTGGTAATATTCTTTTCTTCAAATAAAACGTTTATGCATATATGTGTATTTGCTTGGCAAAGCATCAACGATACTTTTTATTATTCGTATCGCTCGCGATTGTTGGCCTTGCTAGATTTGGCCTAACGCAACCAAGCTGAAGGTCATCCATCTATAATGGTAGTAATAATTCGCTTGCTGTGCTTGTTCTTCATTTCGTGCGATTTCAAAGGTCGTAGCGTCTCACAGATGTGGTTGCCGTCACCGCCCGTTGATTCTATCAAGGTCGAATCAGGGCAACTGAACACGTTTCATTTATCTAATGTCCCACAACTTTGTGTGCTGCTGTATCGACAGAAAAACTGGGACAGACAGGGGTTATTGGCCTAGTTTTCTTGGGTCTGTTCCATTGTATGTCAGATTGGCCTGGACCACAGTGAAGAGACCAACAAACACTGCACTATTTGTATACTGGATCG
>NW_019215757.1:0-5745 GCF_002532875.2 Varroa jacobsoni | reverse complement strand
ACGTTAGCAACATAGTATCCCGATGCTACTGCTAAATAAGGCCAAATTTCGTGCGTGTATTAAGGTACACATATGTCCAACTATCATTACATATATACATACAAAGAATCTGAAACGACATTAATTCTTGATAACTAACGCCATATCTGTAAATCAACTCGAGTTCTCTTTGAAAGGATATGCCAAGTGATCGACTAGCGAGTATATTAGAAAGAAATGGTATGTTCATGAGGATAACATCCACGGAGTACATCTGTGGACGATTTCGAGCATACCCTGAGCTAGCTTGCTATGTGTGGACAAATCTTTTAAGTAATCACCTTTTAATATTGTCCTAAAAAATGTAAAGCATCAGAATTCACGAGCATCAGCCTGTAGGACGCCAAAATAGCCATATCAGACGCCTATAGAGATTATATTCTTTCACCTTATTTTTCTTTCTCGTATATTTTTAACCATTATCTGATGACTTCGAGACCAGCGATGACCGACATATTTATTGCTCATGGTTGCCTAGATGCTGCAAATAATAATCAGCCGCGTCGATACGTGGCTGTGATGCAGAGGTACACGTAAATACACGTATATTTATCTAAGTTAAACGTATAAACTAAAATTAAAGCCTAGCATGAATATTAAGCAAACATTTACAGATAGAACCTATCTATGCGTTTTCGACATGCATCGTTTATATTTTAGGCTAGAAAAAACCTCCCTCGAATGAACCTTGCACATACGCTTCTCTTTTTGCGTGTAAGATTTCAGTAAGTGATACGTCTAGTTCAGTAATTGCAGGCAGAAACACGTGCTAGAGACTACGAGTTTTCTTCGTCAAACATTGCCAAGTTCGTATACATTTCATGAGTTTATATTCTAATTATTGATTGCAATATTTTCGTATCAACTCCTCGTCGAATCTCGAATTGAGTTTCTAGGGTCGCATCACTACCGATATGCAATGAACGTATCTCATCGGAACGTAGTTCTCGGTCTTTTCTCAAACAAAAGAGCATCTTCCTGGCCATTGTGCTGCGTTGCCGTTGTTTCGACAGACTAAACAGCGACTATCGAGAATGGGTCAGTAAGCATAGCTTAATCCTGGCTACTTGAGCTTTTTCCCGGTACCGTTACAAAGAGTAAGGCGTCCGTATAGTATTCTGCGTGAGATAAATAAAGATGGAGCACGACAATACGAGACCAGGAAAAACTGCAGACTGTGAGTTTGCCTTGCAGCTTGGGAAACGGCAGATAAAAATACGTAATGGATGATGCCGTGTGTTCTTAAGGACCACCCAGCTGCTCGTACTTCCTATTTTTTGGTACGAAACAAGTATCGCGCAAACAGTCGACGCTACACTTGAAATGTAATCCTGCAAGAGTTTGCAACGAAGGTGCCTGCACAGGGTACAGAGCTTTAAAAACCTCATGGGGAATAAATCAGAAGGAAAAAAAGGAAAGTTCGTCATCAAATAAGTGACTGGTGACTGGTACGAGAAGGTCTGAAAGACAATGACAAGCAGCGTTAGCTGGGTATCGGGCAGACTGATTTCCATATGTTTAACCATCGTTGTGTTATAATTTAAGCCTCTTATTCCCTATTATGCAAAGTTTACATAGGATTGATTCCAAGACGAACGCGAAAATACATAGAAAAATGTAAGCGATACATACTTAGAAGAGTTGCTCTTGCTTAGAAGAGCTCTCTCTCTAGTTTAAACGGCGTTGTAATTCATCTTGACACGTAAGACGTCGATGGTTTAATCATACGTCGTTCTTTTGATGCGTCGATGAATGTGTTAAGTTGAAAGGAAATATCCAGCAATTTTATCCGTAAAGTAGGTAAATATCTGTCCTGTTAGAGCGGATACGGATAGCAGACGACCTAGCAAGAAAAAAGTCCTGATCAGTTGACAGTCGGGTAGGGTTTTTCGAGGGTTGAAGGGGTACGATCAGATGCTAAACGTTTACAAAGTGCTTAAAATTATGTTATCCTTGGTCATCCTTTGTCCAAAACGATCGTGGTTTAGGGAAAAGATGAACGACTTGTTTCATTCGACTTAAAGCCTGTACAATAAGAAATGTTTGTATTTACTCAAAAATAGTTAAAGTGATTGAGTTATACTATACCGCAATTTTGCAACGAAATAGAATGTTGCGCACGTCTTTCCTTTTGCAATAAGATTAGGCTTATAAGGCATTTAAAACTACTGAATAGTTGAAAAATAGGACACACTTTTCTTTGACACCGCGGCGTAGCTTGCTGCAATAAGGTAGGCCATGGTCACAGTTTAATTTGATTGATCGAACTGAACATTAGCATATTTATCTTTATCCATTAACGGGATGTTGATATTAATAGGGAACTTGTGAGCTTCCAATCAAAGACGTCCGGCAAATGCCGCTACATTCGCTCGGATAATTAATCGATTTTCGTTAATGCATAAAGAATTGAGCTTTAGAGCCTTACTAGCGTGCTTTTCGTTATTAGTGGGGTGGTATTATTAAAAATTTCTAGGATCAAGATATCGCATTGATTGCCACATTTAAATTGACCCATTTCGTGCTAATCGGCCGAACGATCAGCGTAGTTCCAGTTATTTTAACGTGCCGACTTTGGAGGTCTTCGCATCTATTAAAACAGAGCCTCTTATCATCTTATCTATTAACAGCTAGCTGCGAACATAAAATTCTCTGCTAGTATTTGACTTGCAAAGGTAAAGTGTCGATCATTTATTCTCTCTAAGGGAATACGTGTTTCTACCTATCTCTCATGAACATTGTGTGTGTTCTTATAGACTGTAATTTTAACCTAATGGAAATCCATTGCATTGTTCTTTGGCAATTCGTACTCGACGAGTACAAATAGCTCTCTATTTCGGAGATATATTGCACAACGATTGTTAAACTAGTTATGCACACCAATGTTATCCTAGTTGCTGCAATATGAGACCAACAAACTTAAAAAACACCCAAAGAAATTGTGTAAGTCCAACTGAACAAGTTAATTAGAACAAATAGAGAAGTGTCTATAAAAAAAAAAAAAAAAAGCATGTAAAGGTGTGATAATTGTCCTGCGTGACAAGAAAAGAGGTGTGTTCTTTTGATATATCTTGAAACAGTTTAGTACGACTATATCGCGTTAGTTCGCCGCGTTCCTAAGGGCTCTCACGGTGAATTGCTTTTAACAGCTACTCTCTGATTATGGATTCGTGTAATTTTCCACATTCACACAGGTTGGGAAGAGCATGCCGTTGCCAGGGCTTAAAACAGCGGCCTCCAGCCTTTTTGAACCAACAAACAAAAAAATTTCAACTACAATAAATGTCATCCCTTGGGTTATGTCAAACATTGTTACCTAAAACATTTCTAATACTAGTAGTAGCTCATTCTTTGCATTCACCTTTTAGAAGATCTGAATTCGATCAATACATTGATTCTCTTGACCCCACGCATGCAAAGACGTTCACGCTCAGAGATTACATCCTCGCATCAGATCTGTCCTAAATTCAAATTAGACCAGTCAGTTCTTGCTGTTTTTGCTCTTACCATTCAACTCTTCAACATTTATCCTTCTGCAGCCTCGCATGTATACGATACCACGGGGATTCAACGAAATTCAAGGCCCACGACGATGAGAATAACGTCACGTTATATCCTGCATGACCAGTGGACAAACGCGCAAAATTTAACACTTCGTCATGTTTTCAATTGTAACCTCCTTGGCGCTTCTCTACGTAGATCTCACACATGAAACACTTATTTATCCTTTATGTGTACTTGCGTTCAACATCAAAGCAGAAAAGGCCAAGTAATGTTTTTATCGTACATCTAGTAATATTGCTCGGCGAGTTGATTTTTTAGACCATATCTCACGTTCAGGCGCCACCACAAAACCCACTTCAGTTGACTACGCTCAGTCAATACCTGGTCAGATCTCAGACAGCACTTAATAACATAATGCACACAGCTACAATGCTATTTTGTTTCATCCATACAGCCAATGAAAGAACCGTCCTTCTGTTTATTGATTTCCTCTAACCATTTACTGTTCGTAGGATGACGGACTGACTGGCCTATTCTTATCGTTATTGTTGTTGTCGCTGGAACATCTCAGCTGAACGACAGATAATAGCCAGGATAGCAGGAGGCTAAAACACTTAATGGCTTGGGTTCGCTTTCGGTGCTGTCCTATGAACGCAACGCACACGAGCAGCTTACCTAATGGCAAGGACAAATTAACGGACGTAATATCATCGATGCACAAACTCTTCGTACGTTCTACATGGTTATCTGATCCAGCAAGGAATTGAATTAAGAATAATTTGGCACCGGTTAGAAGCACACGCACCGGTAGCGCAGAACATGCCGCGAAGTTTATCCGACACAACTCCGTCACCAAGCCCACCTGCTGCTACCGCCGCCGCCGCCGCCGCCGCCACCGCCACCGCCACCGCCGCTGCTGTCCTAAGGCCACCCTCTCCACTTTACCGTACCCTCTCGGTGGCCTGCCCTTGCCACGTCGCCCTTCTCCTCCTCCTCCTCCTCCTTCTCCTTCTCCTTCTCCTCCTCCTCTTCCTTCTCCTTCTCCTTCTCCTCTCCTCATTCTCTTTTGCTTGTGCTTATATAGCTTTTGTCAAACAGAATTGACAACAACTATATAAGCACAAGCTGGTAGGGCTGTTGCTGGTATAGTTTGAGACGTTAGCTCAAAAAGATTTCGCTTGTGAGAGTCCAATCACGAATTACTTCTTGCAAAAGAACTGAAATGGATAGAGGATAATTGTATAATTATAGAGATAATTGTCCGCTTGGTCAATCCTAAGCTGATTTATAGACTTGGAGAAATTAACGATGTTATTTGGATGTTGTTATAATAGCTTATTTCTACTGATAGACTGATAGTAAAACGCCATCTCTACGAAGCGTTTGACTGCTCAACGATGGCTACGTATCATAAATAGTCCTATCTCTCAAAGTTCACTTACAGTCGGTTTAAGAAGCACATTTTATCTATGGATGCTTTTGGTCCGCCCGTAAAAAACTTCTGCTTCCGGTCGGAAAATGGGAATACGGATTATCTTAGCATATTTAACTTACATTTGTCTTAGTTAGATTTAATCATTGTCTTTCAGGAATAATTTATCGATAAATATTATCACGATGCATGGTATTTAAACAGTGATCGCTCTCCGGCAAATAGTGCGCTATTGACTGCTGCGAATAGGATCTTCTGGATTCGGTAAATGAGTATCATAAGCTTAGTCTGCTAACGTAATAATACCAACAAACTTTGTTTCGTCCTCAATATGAGCCCTTTTAAAACTAGATTAAGGACAGTTGTTTGCATATGTGACTGTGACATGAAGTCAGTTATTCATCCAAGGTCAGCGCACTTCGTTTGACCAAGGTACTCCTGAGATAACAAGAGCAGCGTATTGGATGGCACTTCGGCCTTATGGTGACGTTTCGAATGTTCGCGCTTAAATAGAGCGCCACCTTCGTTTCAGAGTAAACCTTACCGTTTCGGCCTGGCCGTATTTCCGCTTTGCTGTGAGATGAATTTAAGTTACACAAAACT
Source organism: Varroa jacobsoni (assembly GCF_002532875.2). Lineage (NCBI taxonomy): Eukaryota > Metazoa > Arthropoda > Arachnida > Mesostigmata > Varroidae > Varroa > Varroa jacobsoni. Next base: position 167 of record NW_019215757.1, on the reverse strand, counting down.
CGAAACACAAATGTGCCCACGCAACGCGAAGATACAGCAGTTTAAGCGTTTGGTTCGCCACCTAGCTTCAATCTTCTTGCACGGCGCTGGTTGCAGTGCACTGAAAATGGCGAGAAAAAAACGAATACTTGTACGAAGCTTGAACAGAGTTACATTCAAGATATAAG
>NW_019215756.1:0-5758 GCF_002532875.2 Varroa jacobsoni | reverse complement strand
CAATCTAAACGCTGCATATATATATGCAGCGTTTAGATTGAAAACAAGATCTATTGTTAAAATTCCTTTGTCCTACTTTAGCGGTTATGAAGTGGTCATTGCTTAGAAGGGCGTTTAGAACAACTTTTACAATAGGGTATGATTAGAAAACAGGATATTCGTTTCATTTCCTTCATTCTCCTCTGCTAATCCATGTATTTTCACTGTTGGTTTTCCTTTACTTGCTTGCCACCAAACTGTATAACGTAACCAGTATGGAAATTCTAATTTTGTGCGATTGTATAAGCCTTTTTCTACATTGATTTCGGTATTTTGCTTCCATGAACAGAATTTTATCGTATCTGTTTGCTTCATTTTTTTTTTATTTTAACTGCATCTAGCCTTGAAGACAAAGTCTATCCGGGTATTAACATCAAAATGTTTCGTAAATAGAATACCTGTCAATTCTTTCAGAAATCATAGAAGCAGGCGAAGGTGACGACGAATTACACTATATAATATACGAGATTGGAGCCAGCATAAGATATCGAACAGTCTTCTGCGTTTCAGTACATAACGCAAAAGCCATTATGTCAATAATTGAGAAGCGATGATCGGTAAAATTAGCCAAGAAACACTACCATCACTGTGACGCTACGCACGTCTCCCCCTTTATCGGCGTCCTCGACTTACCAGAGGCAAGGAGTACAGCCTAACGTTAGACAGCGTTTTTACGCACGAGTTCCGCATGCACAGACATCGCGCTTAGTAGAAATTGGTCCATTATGAATGATTCGCTCTAGGATAATGAAAATGTATGCTACTGCAGAGAGCTGCGTTTGCATATACAATCGTTTCCACAGTACCATTGCATGCACGTGGCTGTGTACGCTGGTGATTGTTCCTTGATTTTGACAAGCAACGAAAACAACAGACTTCGTTAACAGAAGCCGGGACTGCAAAAAGCACCGCTAGCTTTACCCCATGGCCAAGCACAGCCAACGATAAAGCGAGAAGAGGAAGAGCGCGACGAACCAGCTTGTAAAATTTGATTACGGTAACTTGCACATATGAGATATGTATTTATTCAGGTACTACTCATTATCGTAAAAAAGTACTTGACTTTTTTTTTATCGATAGCTTTCGGTATGAATCCTGTTTGGTAGCTATAACGACAATGTACTAATTCATCTTTGTAGCTGCATATAGATAGACTATGGTCGATAACCGTAAATACCAGGGTAGACAAAAAAGTACACATACAAAATACTGCAAGAGTTCCAAATAAAACACATTTTGAACATCTACCGAGCTGAAACAGTGAAAAGAGCTCACGCGAGTCTTTTCATTCATATTCAAGGCAGGATCAGTGGCGATCACTTATAGTAGATTATCGACTTGTGGCGTTCGTTTCATCCTGTTTCCTTAACATGCAAGAACAATGCCCGGGTACAGCGCCACCTCGGCAGTTCTTGCGCGTTCTCATACGTTTATTAATTGAAGAAGCTTACTATTCGGATCAAGACCCGTTGATGAAGCTCGCGACGAATCGATTTTAAATCAAAGCGTTGGACAGTTGTAAAAAAAATCGATAGTCAATTTACAGGAAGCTATATCATAACGGATTATATATTTAGATCGAATAAGGAAAGCAAAGGTATCAACAGACCTACATTTTTTTTTTAACAAACTAGAAGTTGACGATTTCTCGTTATTACTAAGGTCGAAAGTTTGCTGATCCGTGTAACAGTGGAATAGCTAATAGTGTTACACAAGTGTGACCCTGCTAAAGCAGTATTAATAACGGGATAACTTTTCTAAGCGAAAAGAAACATGCAAAACACGCTGATGTTTTCACCTCCAAAAGTAAATACAACGTTTTTTCATCCATATACTAATAAACCCTGAATGCACTTATGTTTATCTTTTTTTTTTTAATCTCAGCATGCTAAATTTAAGCTACACTTCGTTTATGTATCGTTTGTTTTCAGATTCCCTGTCCACTATTTTCACTTCATGGGCATAAGCTAGCTCAAGATTTTGAATTTTCCGCGTTGTTGTGTGGAATTGAATCGGGGAAAAGGGCCACTTTGTCGTCGACTGAGCAGGCATTTCTGCAAGTACTATATGCATGCAATGGAATTATTCTACAAAAATTTGCACTCACTAAACAGATACGAGTCGTTTTATTGCCAGGAATGTATATCCACAAAAAATGAAACGAGATAAGATAATAGGAAACGAAAGAAAAGATGGTGTAACCATTCACCTCTGCCATAATTCTATTAAATATACTGGAGTCACCTTGCTACTTTCTGCTCACACAGTCATAGTCATTTAGCCTTCTGGTGTTAAACCTTTGCAACTATTGGCCGTTACCCTTAATTGCTCGGTAGGCATATTTATTCCCGCGGTGGCTGTGCATGTTTTCCCCAAAAAATGATAATGACTATATTTTCTTTCTTAGCCCCTTTTCTTGACTCCCTGCTGCACTCCATATCCGTTTCTCTTTGCGCAAAACGAACACAGAAAACGAAGACACACTTAGAAGGCCCTAAAGAAGCAAACAAAGACAGAAAAATTCTGTTTCATATAGTCGCTTCATCTTTCGAACCACTTAAATTGTAAATTCTGCCTCTTCACCGTCTGCCTTTCGCTAAAACCCCTGACGTTCTCATGTCACATACGCCATAATTGTAGTTTCCCTGTTTGGACTGATGGAGAACGTGAGCAACAGCGTCTATATTATGTACAGCGGTAACGACAGACACCCATAGGGTGTCTTTGAATACTGCTCTAGGAAAGCTTTGTACGTCCAATAGGACGACTTCCCTAACAGTGGTTCATGTATGATCAATATTAAAGGATATGCATATATGCAAAAAGAAAATGGCATATAAGCGTAAAGTTAAGAGGTTATTTCCCTCTTGATGAACGACGAAAGCCAAAAGGTTAGGGTAACAAAATAGGTACAAGCATAAGGCACGTAAAGAAACACCTTTGCGAAGCAGTTGTGTCTTTATGCAAAGTTGCCGAATTCTGTTTTTGTACAAAACTGGCATGGTTAGATGGTGGACGGAAAAAGAAGGCGCATATAGAGAAGTAACGTATACTCCTCCTCAACATAAGCTGTATACACTGCAACGGAGTATGAAAAGCAAATGTTCTAACTGAAGATCATCTGCGGAATTAGACAATAGTGAATGTTCAACAAACAATTTTTTGAACTCATCTAAGAGGTTATCGTCTGCTGTAGGACAACAAGCCTCATTTCGGGTGCTGTAGTATCGACCCACATCACCGTTTTATATGTATGTGCAATACTATATAGCTCTGTGTTGCCAATCACGATAATATCGAGCGTGGCCTTAATTCAAAATAATCAGATTTTCTGTAATTTTTATTACGATTATTGCCAGCCGCATTTGCCGCAACATTGGAGTCAGCTTTTTTCAAATACCTGTTCCGTCAAACTGGTATTTGAAAAAACTACACGTACATATAAAGACGGTGATGTGGGTCGATACTACAGCACCCGAAATGAGGCTTGTTGTCCCACAGCAGACGACAACCTCTTAGATGAGTTCGAAAAATTGTTTGTTTAACATTTACGATTGTCTAATTCCGCAGTTGATCTTCAATTAGAACATTGCCTCGGCATTAATTGGCTTTGAGTCCTGACAGCAGGGACCAAAAAAGAACAGGGTTATTACCGTATTGTGCTTTGCAATAAGCAAATTCATATTTTTTTTGCATTTCTACCATTCGCATTACATTCAAAAAGTTAACTTGTGGTCACGCTATTTTCTAGACAACGTTTACCGATGTTCAGATCATTTATTCATATTTCGCAGCTGTAAGTATTGTGAAAATATGCCTAAGCTACGAGGGGCGCGGGCCGTTCCTCCAAGATTCGCCCAAAGCCCATAACTTCTTCCGATTATTGAAATTGCGACTTTGTCGTGCTCGACATCTTTTCGTAGTGGAGCCACCGTAACTGCAGCAGTTTCCGTCGTCAAAGCGAGTTCTTCACTTGTGTCAAAAAACAAAGTGTCCCAATCGTGTGGTAAGCTGGCGCACTAACTGCTTTTGATGGAAAGTTAACTCACAGGAGTAACTACGGCAAACTTCTATAAATATTAGATTTCAATCTCAAATCACTCGGCACAATGATGTCTAGAAGCAGCTAAATATGAAAATGTCTTCTATCTGTCCCTATGTTGGCTCGTGCACCGCTTTCATCTTTAAGCTCTACTGCACATTGCGAGGCATTTGCCAAAGAGGACATCGAAGAACAGTTTATTCATCGGGCCGAGACGCGTCCGACGCGTTGCGGCATAGAAGTTGAATGGCTTGAGTCGTTTCCTATGAAGGGTCACTTTCTAAACATATGTAAGTCGATATCGGTGCGGAAGATATCTGCCTCTATAAAATATCTATTTGTGCGGTTCTTGATAATTAGTGCAACGCAACTATAGAAAGTATCCTGCAATAGCGAGGTTTGTTGCCAATGAAAGGTAGCGGCCATTAGGAACAACATTAAAATGTGTACGTGAGTCATTGCCAATAGCCGCTGCGCACATCCGCGCATGAATGTACATGTCATGCGGCTGGACACCACCATTAAATTGATTATTATAGACTAACTATGCGGCGGCGGCGCGACCTATCTGTGTGCTGCACCTGTTCGTGTTATTCAGCACACAGGCCCTTACGGCCTTCCGACTGTTTTCTCCACCGCAAGCTGCTTGCTTTCTCAGCAATGATGTTTCTAAAAAGTACCTTCCAGCAAAACTCCGTTGCAGGGAAACACCGCCGGTGATTTTTTCAGAGGATTGCAATTCCGTTATTATTATTCTTGAACGACTCATTCAGTTGATCTTAGTTCCCGCCAATTGGTACTGCTGAAACGCAAGCAAACTAAACACTCTTCCCCGTAAAAAATGGCCAATGTAACAGCAATAAGCTATCATCAGCTACGAACACAAGCGTGCCGTGACACTTCACGCATCGACAGCCAACAACGCTGACAACGGCAAACGTGTCTTCAATAAATGAGACAGGCAACAACTACCACAGTAATAACGACAACAACATACAAAGCAAGCGATCTTCTGCGTCAAACTAGCCATCCACAAGGGCGTTTGTGCGTACTTTTTCGCGTACTTTCTTCCCATTACACTACACCCTCTCTAGACATAAGCTCCACAAACACCATTTACTAACAATGGCCATATGGCGACAGAAGCAATACGTTTGTAACAGATCAACGTACGCATCGTCAATGGCGAACCGTGTTGTTATTGGAGAAGGAAAGCAGTGCAGTCTGCCAGCCGGTAGCTTCTTCTCTACAGCAGACTTCGTAACCCACAATCCAGCGGCCAGTGCTCGCGTTGCTGTCAAGACGTTGCGTTGTTGCTGTCGATGTCAACGACATTGGCGGTGGCCGTTATTGGCAGCCCTCTTGCCTCAGACGAACGAACCTACGCCCACTGCTCCTTTCCCCCTCACTGACTCCAGCGCACAGTAAACATAATAAACATGTAGTCACCCCAGACACCCATATACTTTATGGGTGTCATTGCTATCATCAGCACCATCAAAGCAGGAGCAGCAGCATTCATGTTAGCACGATCATCAAGTGAATGAGATGTTTGCAGACCCAGTTATACAGTTAAAAACGCCAGTTGCTGATCCTATTGCAACAGTTTCTAAAAATATATCAAGACAGACAAAAAAGCAGCTCAACGGCAAGGCGGGTACAGTGGCAGGATGCGGG
>NW_019215755.1:0-5781 GCF_002532875.2 Varroa jacobsoni | reverse complement strand
TACATGTGTGTAATGTTTGAATTATATTGCAAACATGTTATTAGTAAGGGTCTGCATTGGCATTTGGCGATATTTTCTACGCCCTAAACGCTTTTCCTGTTTTAATTGCATTCGCTAAGATAACTAATTTTGATTTTGAGTCATAAGTTGACTATGGCTTGGGGGAATGTTCAGGAAAATTCGCAATATACATATTCCGAAAGCGGGTTAAAAGTAAAGTAATTGTAGGCAACCATGGGGCCCTCCCGACGTGCATGCTGTTATCGCAGAAGCCACAAAAGTAAGCCTATAATAAAGTCTAATAATATAAACATAAAAGTCTGCCTACGTAAGTGTGGATATCCATTAGCATTTCTAGCACGAAATAAACTAGTTGATTCCATTATTTATTTTTCTTTTCAAAGAGTTGATCAATTATATTTTATCTTACGATATATTGATGTGGACCTTTTTGCGAGAAACACTTCTGATACTTAAAGCAGAAAGAGTGTCGATTACAATGTTAAAGAAAAAAAAAAAAAGAAACATGTAAAACTATCGTCGCGATAGAAAAAGATGCTCGCTCGATGGAAGCATGTAATATTGTGGGTCAATCATTACACATAAATACAGACTCGCTCTTTGCATCAAGCACAATTAAAAGAAATGCTTACGCCCATAATTTAAAATAGAAACCTTCTTAATATTTTAACACCATTATCTAAAGTTACCATCTGCAATAGCATTTCGTAAGTTTAATATCTCTATCCTTTTCTTAACTATGTAAACGTCAGAGAGGCGGCGACGTTTTGCACGCGAAAATATCCATCATAAGCGACCCGCTTTTTTTTTTTTATTTATTCACGATACTTACAGCGCGTCGTAGAAAATAAAAACTTCCATGAACGTAATGTAACAGCCAGCATTCAATACACGACTGATTGTGCAATCAAGTTCATTATTATTATCATCAGTAGTAGTAGTAGTACCATGATAATAGATAGCACTACTGCTACGTGCATTTCAATGCGGTTGTACGTAGGCTAAGCCAGAACAAAAACGAGCATCATTCTTTCACTAGCTTGCCGGATCACTCGGTCGTTTGTTCATGTGGGGTTCAAATCGACACCCGAAGCAATGGCTTGTTTTAGGGCCGCTGTCACAACTTTCGGCTTCAAGCTTCAGCTGCTGTTGGTATCACGCCCGAAAAGCAGCAGCTCCAGTGAATAGCCGCATCGTTATGGTGGTGGTCGTCTGTCGATCTCACCAGATTAGCCAGTCAGCCTCGCACAATCCAAGGTCCAACCCCTTCTTTCAAATAAACTAACATCGGCAGGTGTGCAGTTTGTAAGAACCATTTGGCCATAAGCGATATAATACTGCAAAGCATGCTTTCTCCTTGGACATAAAAGTATTTCCCGCGGACTTTATATATGGTAATGTATGATTATTAATTAGTTCTAAAAGACCTTAACGTGCAGGACGATGAACTGAGATATTTACTTCAACTTTTCCAACAAACATTTTTGACACATCTTAGTTGTTTTCATTGACACCAAAAAGGGGGCATTTAGACAAATATATTCCTATGACCTTATCGAAGGAAACGATCCATGTGAATCAACACATATGCCGATTTCTTTTTTCGTCTGCTATGTGATAGCTCATGAAAGAGTACCAATGCAATGCGACACATGCCAAGCAGTGAATTTTCCATACCTTCCTAGGATAATGTAAAACATCATTTTTCCGAATCGGATCCAACGCTTTAATAAATCTAGAAAAGCGTGATAGCTAACTCATATCCACCCACGACCACATTAATATAATCAAAGACACTCTCAAAAATACGAAAAGAAAACAGCAAATGCAGTATATCCAATACTGAATGAAAGTGGATTCCGTCTTTTGTAATAGTTTCTTACTAGCGTGTGCCTACGCCACCGTGCTACCTACCTTTAAATGAATTATGCAGTAGCGAAGGAGACGATCAGGCATCCATTTTAACATGGCTTTATAAAGTATGGAAGCTTTTATATATGAGAGCTTGTACGTGTCAACTAGGCTTGCATGAGCAGTCTCAAGTAAAAGTTGTCGCCACAGAGTGATCAAAATCAATTATCACAAGCAACGTTTATCATATTCTTGTCCCAATTTGGAATTAACTATGCGCAATTCCACCATCGAGACAACAAACCAGAGATAATAGCTGAGACTAAAAACATTTTTTAAAATCAGCGCCTTGTGATGTAAGCGGCATTGAACATTTTAGGGAAGCGCTCTTTTCCATATATGCACAATAACTGTAAGCCTATCAAACGAGATAGCGAAAATGTCTTTAATATATCTAAATAAGCGGTCGGTGTTAGGATTCGGAAAAAGGCAATTAGGCCCGAGGAAGCCTGCAGTTATGTTCAGCATTTTATACTGCGTAATGAAACAGCGAGTCTGCAAATATATTTTTAATTACAAGCGGGGAAATCGGCATGTTAGGTATGTATCATTTGAATAAATCATCCTTGAAAGCACTACACAATACATAAGTAACAACGTTATTTTCACGAGCATTAGGTTGAAGAAAGTTTTTTGCTGCACACAAGACACCACACTTTTCCTTCTTGTAACATTAAGTTATTATGTTATGTGTCCCTCATCATTGTCTACGACTTGTTACCATCTTTCTATTAGATGATATACCCCGCTTCGCTAGACGGTGACGGGTTTCGTTTCAAAGAAGCTTCCGAATCATTGTTAATCCGCGCTGAAAGTTTGGTTACGAAAGTGAACGAAAAAGATGAAAATCCTGTGCCGGAAGGCTCAGAGAATATGAAGGGTGCGCTGAAATCTCCCGTTCAAATTTCAGAAGAGCAGCTTTGACGATGTCTTCCGCGTGCCCCCTTGCGTTTTCATAGAGCAGGATGGCCTAACCTCGCTTATCGGATTTTTTCTCTTAAATAACCTAATTGATTTGATGCAACTGGTCCAAATAAACGTGCCGATCACCCGTTTCGCTCGTGACAGGCAATCCCCAGTTAATGAGGTTTTTGCAGCCCTACCAAACGCAAAGCTTAATCTCTCTTGGATGAAGGTCTCCTTGGGTCCTGAGTCTTGACATCTTTCTTAGAGTCATTTCGATTTCGAATTCATGTTGACATACAGATACTACTCCTCGCCACGAGTGACACTTCTGTGCAAAAATCAGCTCAATACCGGGCAAACCGTTGTGATGGTCATCGTCAAACTCAAACGGTCGGCCGGACACCCTTAGTCCCAGGTATCGTGTTCAGGTTTGACAAACCACTCTTAAGCGTCTCTTATAATGAAGCTAGTGCTTACCAAATTGAATTTGCATTCAGGACACGGTACCGTTACAACGGTCTGATTGGGTAGAACCCTTTCGAACGCTGTATAAACAGAAGGAAAATGCAAAAATGATTTGGTTAAGCATAGCAGCTTGCTCCTGTACCTTACAGTGCTATGCTGTGACCTAACGCATGCCGGAAACTACTTCATGTAGCATAAATTTCCTTTTAATGATCGAACAATGCTTAGCGTCGGATAATACCCAGGGTTCTGTTGCGTTCCTATAATCTGCGAGCACGTTGCGCAAGTTGCTGTTTTAACTGGAGAAAACCGAGAGATTAATCCATTTATACCAATGGGCGTTAGAAGTGACTAAAAACATGCTTGAAGAGAAAAAATTATATTCTTTATGATATTTACTTTTATGTCATGGTTTGCCGATAGTCTAGATAGAGAAACTGATAAGAAAATGAAAAGAAACAAGATGAATTCGAGATAGAAAGATAAAATCGCATATAGGTAAGAGTCTATACGATAGATAACTGTAGGTCGTTATTCAGCACACTGCTAAGCCTTTCATTTAACCTAGCGATAGATGACCTTCTTGAAATAGGATTTCAGTATTATTATTAATATTATTATGTGTTGCATTATAAATCGCTGCGACTTGGCAAAACAATTGATTCGGGCTTCTGCTGCCAACATCTAACAAGATCACAGCAACCATTGTAAAAATGACCGGTACTAGTGAAAAGATGAAGCGTTGTATTCCACCATGACAATGCCAAACCACATGTACCTTTAGCTATTCGGCAAAAACTGAGAAAAGTTGAATAGGAAATCTTAATCTGTCCGCTGTATAGTTCAGATTTTGCTCTTTCAGACTATCATCTGTTTCGGTCTTTGCAGGATTCCCTTTAATGGAGATAAATGGAAACCACCTGTCACAATTTTTCGCCTAGAAACAATAATGGGCCTGCCGACTTGAGAAATAGCTGAAAATCATCGATGAAAATGGCCCACACCTAATTGGCTAATGTTATTTGCGAATATAACAAATACTTGCTTCAATTTTGGCTTAAAAACGGTCAATACTCTTTCGATCAACCCAATATTTCTTAAACGAAATCTCAGGATACCCTATAACAGTACCTGAAGTCGGGCCGCGTCCACGACATACAAAGACACGACATCGATATTAAAGTACCAACTAGTTAGTCTAGCACTCGGCTTTTTCCATCGTGATTTCACATCTAAAATCATAAGACTTCACTACTAATGCCGGTGCCACGATAGCGCGCGCGACAGCAGCGCTCTACTATAAAGGACAAGAAAAAATAAGAAACGGCGAAAAACATACAAATGCGCCAACAGTTTTAGATCCGCTACAACGCCTCCGTGACCATGTTAGTCACTGCTGCTGCTGATGATAAAGCTAGAAACTGAATCGTTCGAACACCGTGATAGCTACAGAACTCATGATGAACATGTTGCTATGCGAATTGGGAAAAGAAGACAGGCAATAAAGTGACTTCAATTATGCAAATTGCAGGGGTTACACAGCAGCGACAACGGACTGTCAGCCCACTACCGACGGTTGTGTGGTAAGGCAAATGAATATCATACATAGCAACAACGACAAAAACAACAATGCAGTTCGTAGTTATGCCGATAGCTACAATACTGTTACGACACCCCCCACCCCCCACCCCCCATGCTTGTTTCATCGTTACTATTATCATCGCCATCATCACAATCATCGTGACTGTCCTATTCCGGGACGATAGTGATAAGGACGCTGCTATAATCTATTGCCGTTGTTGGCATTGCCATTCTGCTTCTACTGAAGGAAACATGAAAAGCAGCAGCGCCTGGCACGGTTTCGGCCGTGGGATTTGTTCAAAGTTCCCTCGAAGCGAAAAAGAGAAGCGAAGTAAAACGAGCTCATGAAATAGACCTAGCCAGTTACAGCTTACGCCGATGCCACTGTATCGTTATCTATTATACTGAAATAACTTCCAAGAATGACAACGATCTTGTGCACGTCCAACTAGAAGAATTCTACTAATTCATGTCAAGGTTAAGGTTAACCTGATGAACACCTGCTCCTAATGAGGTATACCGCAACTTTAAGTCTAGCAACCGGTCATTTTCAATCACAAAGTCCAAACATCAAAACCAAAACCTAAATCGCCGCATACAGAGATGCCTGACACTGAGAATACCTGATATTTTAAGTGCTACATTAGACAAAGGACCACATGAACATGGTTAGACTTCTATAAAGATTACATGCACTGTAGTAGCGCCTCATTCGACATCACAACGTGGTAATCTGAGAATATATAACCGTAATATAATCAGATGCAACATAAAACAAATTGCACGTACGCTTCCATACAAAAAAAAAACTCAAGTGGACCTAAACAACATTTGCGTGCTAGCATACATGTAGCGCCAAATAGCGCATTATATTACAATGAAAAAAAACGTGAAGCT
>NW_019215753.1:0-5784 GCF_002532875.2 Varroa jacobsoni | reverse complement strand
TTCACCATAACTAAGTTGACGCAGGGGAGGTTACCATCTCCTCGAAGTTTGTTGCCTTTTCTGTGAACTTTAAGTGAACCCTCCCCCCCCCCCCCCCCCTTAGTACCGACAAAAGGCATGTCTTCAATGGTGAGCTGCTTTGAGTGTATTTCTACTTACCGATGTATTTTGTTTTACGTAATAGCTGTGCGATATCACAGAGATGGTGCCGTTAAGTTGGATAGAAAAATTCGGGGAGATTACTTCGAATGATTTTGCATACTTGAAACCTAAAATTGTATATTGAAGCCTACGGTTCGATTGTTAAATCTATTCGAGTTATGTTTCCTAAATTAGGCCGGATTAAGAAGATAAGATTCGGCAGAAAAGACACTGCCTATAATATGTGGACGACGACGCCAATTAGTAATACATAATGGTTACCAAATATGTTATGTGTATATACTGATCACTTAAGTTTGGATAGTCTATCTAACATAGTTACGAAATAATGTTTTGTTAATGTGTTTGCCATTCTCTAGATGGCGCATGAGTTACAGTCTGTCGCAGTGGTGAAGGTAGACAACCGGCAATTTCTCATTCCTGCTAGCCTTCTCCATCATCATTGCCCCATACTTGGGCCGTGTTTAAGCACAAATTTACCCCTAATTCGTGTCAATATTGAGGGCATTAAAGCACCGACGTTTAAACTAATCGAAAACTATATTCGGACCGGTAGGTACCCATGAGACAGTTCAGCGGACTTGTCACATTGTATCCAGTCTTTGTTAAATAATTTTACTATTTTTACTAAGACGTTTTTTATTAGCGTGTAATTTATTAAAATTGCACGCTAATAAAAATGCTACATGCGAATACTTTTCACCGTACTACCGGGGCGTTTTAATTTGCCGACTTGCATAGGTCTCGCTGGCCACAGTCTTGATTCGCTAAATGAATTATTGCTTTAGAAGTTTAGAACAACGTTTTACGTTTTCGACCACTAGCGTATTCTAATGCTGTTATTTCCGCGGCCTTTGCTAAACCCCGTTCGGTATTGGTTGAAAACCTTTCTAGATCAAGCGCGTGTACATAAATTAACCTAGTGCTCAGCACTAGTTTATTGCAACAAACATTATACTATATATATATATATATATATATATATATATATACATATATATATAGTGGAGATATCTAGTGAGTATGATGAATAATGTCTTCACTATATATTAGGACAGTTTCCTGACATCACGGTGCAAAATGTCATCGACCTTTACGCGGCGGCAACGAACCTCGGCATGATCCCGCTGGCTAAAAAGTGTCAGGAGGTCTGTATTAGTCCTATGCGCAGGAAGCTCCCAAACTCGAACCTTGACTCTTTGTTGAAAATACCCATTGGTTAACATTCTGCACTATGCTTACTTTAATACTACTACTCCATTTGTTGTTGAATTGAATAAAGGAATATCACAGCCTAACCAATGTAGTGGTGGCCTTGGCAGTGGGAAGCAGTCTGATTGGCTTGTAAAGGCATCTTTGGAAGTTAGAAGGCTTCCTTTGGAAGCGTGAGCCACTCTCAAAAAAAATCAATGAAAAAGTAAATTATTATACTTGTATTTTGTAAAAAAAACTGTAAAAAATCTCTTCGAAAATAAGCACAAAACGTGCGTTTGTTACAGCAAATTTACAAACGCTCCGTGGAAGATCAGATGCTAACGTTTTACGTCGAATGCGAACGAGCCAACAACCCGACGGTAAGGTTACTTATCTTCTACTGTTACATCCTAAGCTTAGAAAATATTTTTCGGTAAACTATTTTGGAGAATGCTAGTGATCGTTCGTGCAGCCTACATAGATTAAGTTGTCCGCGTAGTAATGGTGGTTTTCTTCAATACTTTCCTGTTGTAAGTCGAAGGCCGTGCCATAAGTCTCTTATACTTGTGGACGGAATGTTATTCTGGGCTCAAAAAGCGGATCTTCTTGAAGATTCCTAGATTTTTTAATGGTCATTGTAGTCATGGTTAAAAAGCCGTATATGTCTAGAAGGACAGTTAAATATACATTGCGAACTGTGATTATCATAGTCCCGGTGGACGGCGAAGTCGATGAGCACCGCCCAGAGGCATTTTTAAAAGAAGACAGCCAGTGAATAATTTATGGACCGGCCGAAAAGAATAACTGTAGTCATAAGATTATCGACAGACATTTTAAATCAATGCGGTTCACCTACATTTTAAAAGCGTACTTGCCTCATGAAATGGGTGGAAAGCACGGGAAATACATGACTTTGCGTTGTGCCACCGTAGTCACAATAATGGGTTCTTATAGAGAACGGTTCCGGGTGACGAGAAATAGTAGCTCCAAATCGATATGGATAAGAGACAGAGCTCAGTAGCTCCGAAAAATATGCCCGTTTTCAGATATAATCTAGATCTCCATCTTGAGAAAATCTGCTAGCACTCGTAAAGTCTTGCACATACTGCACATATAGCACTATGTGCAAGATTTGGACCGAATATAAGCGCTTGAAAAAAAACAACGATCAACGAGAATCTCTATATAGGCCATCTTCATCGATTGAACAAGGCTATTTAACAAAAGGGTCCGATAACAAGCAGTCATCCTTCCCTACGATAATGTCACACCACAGTGGCAAAGGACATTGAAAGTGGTCTACAAAAGCTTGACCGTAAGGTTGTTTTGCATTTGTGATACTCTCTAAGCTTTATGCCCACAAATTATCACCTTTTCCAATTTCCAACAAAAAAAAATTAGTGGCTATACATTGGAAGTGAAGCGAATCTCAAGACTGGCTGGACAGATTCTCCGATGCCTGAAAATCTCTGGAAAGTAATAGAGGATAACGGAGCATTAGTTTTTTATTACGATTCAAGGAAAATGCAGTTTTTTTTTAACTAAGCAGCCTAGAGAGCCTAGAACTAGTAGGGCTCAATAGGTCGATCTGGTAACCGAATATTTTGTTGTTCTCACGTCTATTGATGGATAGGATGCTGCAGCCTCCCTGGACATGATGTCCAAAACTTTCAAGAAAATCGCATTATCAAAGGGTATTACTGAGTTAAACGAGACACAACTTATCAAGGTCATCGATAGCGGCCCAGTGAAAAAACGGCCGCAAGCGGAGAGATTCATCGCTGTACTCAGGTACTCGTTATGGTGCCGTTCTATATGGAAATGAGTAGGATTTGTTATCAGCGGCGCGGAAGGGAAGACACTGTTTCTTTTTCGTCCAGATAGTAGATTAGATCTAGCCCCATCGGACTTGTTCCGTTTTGATTCATGAGGGGATGAGTATTCCAGAAATAAAAGGGAATCCCAAAGACAGGTCTATTAATGGTTCGCTTTGGTTGATTGATGTCCCGGGGGAATTTGTTTGGTATCTGAACAATAGGCGAAAGTCATGGATAATAAAAGAAACAACTTAGGAAGTTAGTCATTTGGAAGAGTAAGCAACACATGAGTATGGACTACATAGTTGCCCCTTCTTATGCCAGGAACTTGACCAGGAGTAAAAGTCGTATATCATCGAACTCGCACGCCCTCGTTTATAGTTATTCGGTTGTCCTCAATGCTTTATTACACAACTTATAATCAAAATTCATGTACGGAAATTTTTAGCACTGCATTTTTTGCATGTCTCACTTTAGACAAGGAAAAAATGAAGTGCACCCTAATCACCAAGGGTTAGACCGCGCTTTCAAAAGAATACTAGTCCGGTCTAAGCACAGAGTTCAGGTGACTTACTCCAAAAAATGTTTTTCTATTTAATTTTTTCGATAGGTGGCTTCAAACGGATTGCCGAGGTCGCTCCGAGCGCGCAAAAAGCCTGTTATCGCGTTTCAATCTCAATGACAAGTCGCTCGCGGGCTGTGAGGTTTGCCCAGAGATAACAAAGCATGTGCCGGCGCTGAAGCTACTTGCAAATTTGCCTCTACCTGAGGTACGACTGTGCTTTTAAATATTTCCTATCAAACCTTCATAATAGAGTGCATTTGATTGAACCAATTATTCTCATTGTGATGCTCTCATCGTGATTAGGTGAGGCGGAAGCCGAGCTAAATCAAGTAAGCATCTTAAATAAACGAATGAATACATAGAATTAACTATTTGGATACCAGAGAGTATACTGGTATTGCGGGTCCACGTAAACACTGGAATACTTATAATGTGGGTTCTTCCAAAAAGCTGAAAGGTTTCCTGGAAGAGTTTGCAAATAATAGGATCCTTATTTTATTTATTTATTTATTATCGTGGGCACGAAAGACAAATTTACAGGAAAATAGAATAAGAATTCTGTGAAGATGAGAACTATTTACTTAGATTTTCTCTCATTACCCATTTCGTATACAGTATGCATTGTGTATCAGCGTTGCATGTTCGGCGTGTTAAATTTATGGGTTACTTATATAATATATGAAACCTCCATGAAGCTTCAGAGGGTCGGCACTGGTAAAGGGTGCGTTACCGCCTCAACGAGTTTGAAAGGGACTCCGGTAACTACTATAACTGGTGGTTCAACAGCAGTAACATCGTCGAGGACTAAAACGGCAGCGACTAAAAGTTTCAATGCAAAGGTACCACTCCAAAAAGCCAAGGCGAAACAGAAAAAAGTTAACAAAACAATCACTGAAACGTTTGTCGAAAGCCCAGACAGCGACATTAGCACGCTTAAAGCTAATAAGACGAATAAAGCTTTGAACAAGGTCGTACCGGAGAACTCTAAACAGGTGTACGAAAGCGTTACAACTAAAAGCAGAGGAAACTCTACAATAGAAACCGGCGGTTTTGTTTTGGCCAAGAAACAGCCACCCGTCGATGGTGGAAAATCCAGTCCTTCTTTAAAAGGCGCAGTACAAGAGGAAAGCGAGCGAAAAGGTACGGATAAGCCTAGCGAAGTTACTACGCCAAAGGGTCGATCTAGCAGAGATTCGAGGAAGTCACTTGTTGCTGATCTGGTGAAAAGGACCACTGCAAAATTTTCGAAAAAACAACGAAATAAACCTATTGATGCTAATAGGACAAAAGACCCAGCTAAAAAAAGTCAGGAAACAAAGCTGGCTATGTTTACGACGCCGCATGCAGATAAACCTAGTGAAGCTAGCACGCTAAAGGACCAACCGAAGACAGAGGTGAAGAAATCTTCTTCTACGAAGGCTTTACATACAAATAAGCCTAGTGATGTAAATGCGCCTAAGGACCAGACTAGAAAGTCTTCTACGGTCAAAACACCGTCTGCACACAAGCCTAGTGATGCAAATGTGTCTAAGGACCGGGCTAAAAGGTCTTCTACAGTCAAGACCCTGCGTGCAGATAAACCTAGTGACGCAAGTGCCTTAAAGGATCAATCTAAAATAGATCAGAAAAAATCCCCCACGGCCAAAACACTGCGCCCAGATAAGCATAATGAAGCGAATTCCATCAAGGACAAAGCCAGAAGTTCTAAAAAGTCCACTTCTGCAAAAACATCGCATGGAGATAAGCTTAATGAGACAAAGTCCCTAAAGCACAAAGCTAAAAGTCCTAAAAAGTCCCTTGCTGCAAAAGCACCTCGTGCAGATAAGCCTAGTGATGCAACTAGCCCAAAAAAACAGGAAAAGAAGAGTTATAAAAAATCTGTTGTTGCGAAAACGCTGCGCGTAGATAAGCCTAGCGATGCAAGTAGCCCAAAAGACCAGAGCAAAAAAAGTCCTAAAAAGTCTTTTCTTGCTAAAACGCTGCGCACAGATAAGCCCAGTGATGCAAGTAGGCCAAAAGACCAAGAAAAAAGTCCGAAAATGTCTT
>NW_019215752.1:0-5801 GCF_002532875.2 Varroa jacobsoni | reverse complement strand
TCCCCCTCCCCCCCCCCCCCCCCCCCCGCCCCCTCTGGCAGTGTCCCGCCTCTGTCATCGTCTAGTTGTCTCCACTGGTGGGCGCCCCCGAATCCTCGCCGGCTGCTACTCTCCGGTCTCTGTGACTTCGCCGTCTGATTAGACCGGTCGTCAATCTAAACTAGCCGGCCTGCCGAACCAGTATGGACCACCCAGTTCGTGCGAACAATCGTTCGCTGCCCAACGACAGCGGTAACTCGACGAAATCCGGGTGAGCCATCGCCACTATCACCACGACCGCATTCACCACTGCCAACATCTCCTTTGCCGTATTGCCGTTTCCCCCCATCTCATTGTTAGCTTTCGCGGGTCTACCTCCTAAAGAAGCGCTCTTAACGAGATCGCGATCAAGGAAAATTTTCAACTTCGCGTCCGTTTCATCACGCGCTGATGAAGGTACACGACTGGAATAGTTCATGCAACGACCAGAACGTCTCGACACTCTACGTCGCCATTGGCTGCTGTAGTCGTTGTCACAGTGCCCGTCACCGCCCTGTTGTCTGCCGCCCTCCCTTTACGACTTCCAAGAGTCACTCATGCTCTGAATCATCGTCATGAGAAGTAGACAAGCTGGCAAGCCTCGTATTCTCGAGCTGAGGTGTGCTAACCTTAGGCTTCTGCTTGTCGACCTGTTCTCTTGATCTGTAACTCGACAGCTAGTCTCAGCTAGCTAGCTAGCTAGCTAGCTAGCGAACGCACTATTGCTCTGTACAAATAGCATCTCAAAAGCAGGAAGGAAAAGGGAGAACTAGTCGCTTTTGGACCAGTGGGCCTGTCGGCGAATTGAAGAGGCAGAAGAGCCTTTTCACACTATCTGGGAACTCTGTAGTTAGAGCTGAAAAGTCCAGAAAAGACGGGTCTGTGCCAACTAAAGATGTGGTCTTCTTTTCGTCAGCCCTGCCGTTCATGGTAGACTGAGTGAGTAGCTATAAGGAACAAAGTTGAGAGAAAGATATGTAGCGAAAGCACTCATTCCTCTGGTTCGAACCGTAAATTGCTCGAACAAGTGGCGACACGCTGAACTCCGTTTTCATTGGCAAGTAGATCCAAACAAAAATCTTATCTAAACCTATTTTCAACCTGCAACTAAATTACTGCAGGAACACATAGCAAAGTATTTAAATGTACGATACATTTACTAAGTAGGCTGCCAATAATAATCGTATTTATACAAAACGCGAAGACTGGTGAAGGAAGTTTCCACTCAGGCGTGCAGCTCTTATTAGCCTACTCATTTAATGTGACGGTGACGTTAGTAATAAAGGCTCACTTCGTATTTACTAAGCTGCCCCGGGCCGGAAATAGTATTACAGCTCGAACAGGTCAACAACAGCCTTTGATGTTGTCTTCTTTGGACTAAATTTTTCTGATGAGTCTAACTCACGTTCGACTTCGAACGTAGCCAAGTGAAGTAGAAAACTGCGCTAAAATACAGCTGAATAGAAGGCAACGAAAAACACGAGGAAGGAGAAGCAGCAGCGGTTGCTCGCTCCGTCAATCGGTCGACTGCTCACTAAGAAAGCTAATTGCTCAGTTGAAGGACACCACAGTGGGGAGCGCCCCTATGGTCGCCCTTTCCCTCGATGGAGCGGTCCGACGGCGAAAGAGAAAGGGTAAGCCCGATCTCGCTACTTGCCGCTGCTAACAATGGCAGTGGTAGACCGGTGCATTGGTGGTAATGCTGGTGGTAGGTGCTCAATAAACAGCAACCCTTAGGGAAGGGTGTCATGTGGGTTGCGGGCTCTGCGTGAACTCGTCCGACAGGCTAGTTGTTCCTCCTGTCGTCCAGCTCCTGGCCCCCACCTACCTTCTCCCGAGAGATAACCCCTCGACGCGTTATTTTCGTCGTAGTAGACAGCTCGTTTTCCTCGCCCTTTCCTTTAAGGTGTCGTCTGTTGAAGGTGCTACTGCCTAACCAAACTAACTTTAGTCGTTGGTAAGGTGTTCATGGGCAATAGATCTGAAAGCAGCTCCATCACTTCAGCCGCTACCATCTCGGCGACCTTTGAACCCCCAAAATCTCTTGTGAGTTGACTAGATACACTGATATCAAAGCTCTAAATCTCACTTTCGTTCCCTCTTGCAACAGCCAACAGCTGGGGGACTCTACCGTTGCCCTCACAGTTTCCTCTAGCCGCACCTTCAACGCTCGTTGTCGAATCCTAGGCTTTAAGGCGAAGCAGGTTGGAAGGATTCTAGAGTTACTGTCATCGCTTTTCGCACATTTTATTCCTGTCTTGGTTTCTACTTCTATAAAGCCTAAAGCACGTGCGTGCGTGCATAACTGTTTCTCCTGCCCTGTATCGAGGAGATGCTTAAACGGCCGCCGTATGGAATTATTGATCGTTAGGCAGGGCTGTGTTACTATTTACAATACAGCCACTACACGGCTACTAATAACATCAATATTGATTTTTTTGTAAAACAGGGAATAATAGCTTAAGAAGAAAAGAATAGTAGTCTTTGCTGCCAGCTTAATCTTTAATCTTGGCGAACTCTTCAGGGGCTAGCTGGTAGTAGTAGCTTTCGTTCAGCGGCTGAATGTGTAGATGACCCATGGAGTAGCTGTCTTGCTGCTTTGGCTTGCTTAAAGCCATACAGCGACGTTGCAGTATGCAGGAGTGATCCTTCTTTCGACTGTTGGTCCGTTCACCTCGCAGTATGCGAACAATGCCGCCATAATCCGGATATTGAACCCTCACCTGTTGTTACTTCGCTGCTCCGGAGGTTCCTCTCAAGAAGACCACGGCACGCAACCCTCGACTCATCTGGGTCCTAAAGATGAGAGCGAACGTGAGCGCGTAAGAGCACTCATGATGGTGGAGCTTGTAATAGCAATAGAAGTAAGACGACCAGCCACTGTACTGAGAGGACTATAGGACATCGAGTAGCTCAGGCTAAGAATGTTAGCCGATGCCGGCCACCCACTGCCGCTAACAGTGCTCTTTTTTTTTTTTGCATTAACCCTGACTCATCCTGTTCTTTCCTACGCCTTAGCTTCTGGCTTATCCGTGCACTTACTAACTTTTTGGGCTACCGAACAACCGATGGACTGCTCGGGTGCTCACAACACAGTTTCCATGCAGACCCATACGGACTCTCAGCGCTTTTCGCACTCATAAAGAAATACCTATTAGTGCATGCAGATATATACAGTACAGAAAAATCATTACACAAAACCGACGGATCATGTTTGCAAATATCTCATAATTAGCCAATAGTTGCGTCGACCGACTTTTCCTAGGTGTCGGATCTGATCGTTCTTGTTCCCAGCATATCTGAAAACACTTGCACCATATTTTCTAATTAGACCTTAATTGAGTATTTGTAGGCGTCTCTTTAGAGCAATTCCATGCACTTAATTGTCGAGTCTTTCAGCAATCAAAAACGTGCTCATTAGTAAATGGATGATGCGATTTTTTTAGGCGTAGGTAGGAACCTGTTTGATAACCTACGTTTGAAACTGGGTGTAGACAACCTTTGCTTTACAGTGGCCAACAGTTTTTAACGGCATCAGACGTATAATTAGAAACATTTAAGTTCATCTGTGTAGCCCCGTTCTGTACTACAGACTATAAAAACCCAAAAACAGTTAGACATGAGCTGAGCTGCTTTTTATAGAGTCTGCCTAATGTCTGCGTTCAAAAGCTCATAACCCACATTTAATTCTGGTAATAAAACGGGCTTCAACTGTAATTAACATTAGTAATTTAAAATGTAAGTTGTATTCACAATCGTATGAATGTACAGAAAGTTATCGGGGGCGATGTTTCCAGTTCAATTTTGTAAAATCGCTCTACCCAACTAAGTTGCAACACATATGAATACAAAATAACCGTGTAAGCAATTAAATCAAACTCTACGAAACATCTATTGTCAGTCAGAGCTGCCTATCGTGCTAATCGTTGCCCCGCATGGCGACAAAGCTAAGTATGAAGTTAGCACTAAACTGATTCGTGTTGTTGCACCTGCTAAACAGAGCACGGACAGTAACTGAAGTTAGTTATAATTAAAGGAAAGGTGCCTAGTTTAAATTGGACACCAGATCGATCCCGCTAGCCGTTGTGAGGTGGCCCTTGACCCACTGAGACACCCCAGCAAACAAGGAACGGCAGTCACTCGTCGTCTCGTGGACATAATCGGATTCGTTAACCAGCCGCTCGTTTTTGCTAGCATCCGTCTGATTTTTCAGGACTGTAGCTATTTCACTGTGACTGGCCAAAGTAGTCAATGAGAGAAGCACGATGCGAAAGGAGCGAGTAAGGACAAGTTGTTACCAGGCAAAGATCTCGCGTAACCTAACGTAGCGAAGTGAGTTTAATTTAGCTTACCGTTGTTAATAGGCTCAAGTCGTCTAACCAATGAACTCGCAATAAATGATAGGTACTATCTTGGAAAAAGCTAGAATCCACGACTTTTTGATATATAAGATATACATACACATAAAGTTACTGTTAGCTCAGATTGCTTGTTTTTTGCGTGCAAATGAATATGGACATCGTGCATTGAGAGATAAAAGGAACTCCTTGTTTACTACTGTGAGCACCATTTTACCATGAAATGGGTTGCAGGTTCTACGATTGGACACTTGATCAGGTGCAAATGATCGGGTTATTATGAAAGAGATACGACACAACTGGATGTATTTTTCAGCTGAATAAAAATCAGCCTTTAATTTTTAAATAAATGCAAACGCACATAAATATAGTCTTCATTTTGCATTTTTGTCAATCAACTTCTTGTTGCTACTATTTTATTATGAACCGCCTGGATATATTGTTGCGTGAAAAATTTACTTAAGAAAGTTGAAAAGTCAAATGGGTAAGTGCGCTGGTGTACAAAATTTACCTGGCACGGGCCCCCATTACGTCGAAGTTTTACGGTGAAGCACCTGTCATATGCGTGGTCAAAGTCTCGCCATATTCCTATGAGTTCCTTTAACCCGCTAACTAAATATCGTAACATAAGCAAATAATAACAAATTTCACCATAAATACTCTATTCTATCGTGCTTCAGTGGCATCAACGATAGCTTCATGCTGCTTGCGTAATATTATAGATAACCTTCAAACTCAGGTTCTAAACGAATCAGTAAGAGAAATTTAGGTCAGATGCCGGTCTTCAATTTCAGTGTCAAACTCGATTGATTGATTGATTCAGATACGTACAAATTAGTAAATGCTGAACCTGTTTTTCGTTTATATAAGTGCACGACCGAACACACAGCTTGACTATATATATAATATACTAAGGGTAATTCTTGCAACGATATTAATTATTTGTAAAAGCTAGTTCATGCACCGTGCACCCCTATATATCTTATCGTAAATTATTTCTACGTGCATACCAGACGTATGTACCTGCGCCAATAATGTAAGAGGTGGCAAAATTACGATCCTATCACTACTACTAAACTGTTCACATCAATGAATGTTGAACAAATGCCAAACGGCACACGCCGTCCCTAACGCATCCAACATCTGCATAAATTATTCAGCGTGTAACCCCCAACTTCCGCTTTCAGCGAATCTACGATGACACTCAATTACTTTGAAGTCTTCAATGAAGTGCATATCAAAAGGAAATCGGAGTGACAATTACAAGGCAAAAAACAATGACAGCATATTGCAGATTTTATATAGAAAGAGTTCTTCGTTTTTTTGAAAATCTATAAATCTTAACGAATGTCTAGTTTACTATAAGAGGACGTGTCTTATATAATCTTTGACAATAAGTCTTTCCTAATCAGGAGTCTTTGTATA
>NW_019215751.1:0-5805 GCF_002532875.2 Varroa jacobsoni | reverse complement strand
ATATAAATAAAAAAAAAATAAATAAATAAAAAAAAAACGTAAAAATAAAAAAATTTAAAAAAAAATAAAAAAAAAAGTAAAATGACGTGGAGTTCTCACAGTATCTTTAAACAGTTGTAATAAAAGTGCAGTAAATCGGTTTTGTTTTCTTTTATTACCATAACGGCTGCCGTTTCCGGTTCAATACGTTTCACAGATGGCTCTTTTCAAAAAAAAACTTTTGTCACTTTTTGCACTTGTTGGCCGTTTAAAACCCTTGCATTTCACGTACTCCGTACGTATGAGGCCGTACTTAGTAATGCAAAGTTACTGCAGTTATTAGATATTTTTACTTTTTATCATTTATTATATTCTTTATTATTATTATATATTAAATATTAGATAATTTATATTCCTAAAATTATTATTGAATGTCTTTCTTTACGCTTACAACCACTTCTATTGTGTGAAAAAGTTTCTTCAGTATGGCATTGACGGCTCGCCCTCACTGGCTGTAATCGGGGTGAACGGAACTTATATCAAATAAAAATGCCCGCGAGAATTGACGCTCCTGCGGGCCTGGAGTGACGCACAGCATCCTGTTCTGAGTTTTCTCTGTATATTGCGGAACTTTGTAGATGCGCGCGCTCAAGCTTTCTCCTTAACTTCCATTACTATGGACCTTACTTCCTTTGTGAAAAAAAAATATTTTACATAGAAAAAACGAAAAACGTATAACTAGTTGGTGATACAGTCTCACATCGAAAAACTGCGATTACTAAGCTTTCTAATTTTCCCTCCGTAACTTATCGGAATGCCATAATCGAAGCAAACAGTCAACTGTCGAAAATATCTTAAAATTTCTTTATTCCTTTTAAATTCGCTTGAGAAGTATACAGTGTAATTTTCGATAGATCCCGCGAAATACTTGTACTATGATGAAATATATCCCGCACAGCAATCCTATTTTATCGTCTGCTATTATTTTCAAACAGTACTAGGTGAGCAGGCACATTTGTTGCTAAAAAACAAATAGTGAGCTCGATTTTGCCCGAATAGCTTATCAAATTAGCTTGGCTATTTAAATCTAAAAGACTTTGTTCGTTCTACTAAGTAATGCATTGTCTATTCTTGGTATCAGCTGCCGCGCACTTTCCCGCCCTTTTTTTCAATACAGTATGACTTTCACTGATGTAAGCACTTCTTAAAAGTGCTTGTATCTGTGTTCGATTTTTGATCAGCTGAACCACTATTAAAACTGTTCGTAGCATTTTGTTAGGATACGTGATTGTCTATAGAATTAAATTAGGCCCCTCGTCCAAAAGCCCATTTATTGTAAAAAGAAATGTAGCTTGAACAGCTTTTGTCAATTTCGAAAAGGTTTCAATGTGTTCTAGGAATAGTGAAGTCGTCAGAACCTGTAACCAGTTCTCGGTGCTATTGTCGACAGTCATTACGCGCAATGTACAAGCCGATCGCCTTTGTGAAACCACAACAGAAACATGCTGAGCTTTCTGATGTAAAGTCAGAATCGCCACCGCCTACAGTGAGCCGTCTTTCCGGCGAAGAGGCGCAATCGTTTTACGAGGACCTTCTTGGCCTTCCGTCCACGTCATATCCTGCTCCGGTTATAAGTACTAGTCAAATAGACAAATGTGAACAGCCTATA
The DNA here is from genome assembly GCF_002532875.2 of Varroa jacobsoni. Lineage (NCBI taxonomy): Eukaryota > Metazoa > Arthropoda > Arachnida > Mesostigmata > Varroidae > Varroa > Varroa jacobsoni. The sequence goes on along the minus strand of NW_019215751.1, from coordinate 4,157 downwards.
AGTGACCCTTCGCATGAACAAGACCCAGTTAACCAACCAATTGCTGCAAAAAACCACAAGGTTTCCCCGAAGGATCTGTTTCTGGCAGCTCAAAATGGCCAATACAAAGAGCTAAGGCGAATCCTTTTTGCTCGAACTCTAGATCTGGACGTCCAAGATGCATTTGGCTGGAGTGCACTTAGTTGCGCAGCGTACGAGGGACATGTAAGTTGCGTCAAACTCCTACTAAAGTTTGGAGCGACGCGAGATCTCCGAGATAACAAGGGTCAAACCGCGCTTGACCTTGCACGAAAGCGAAACAAAATTCGGGTGTACCAGGCAATCAAAGAGTTCGGTTCGGAAAGTCAGGATAACAATGACAGATATGCTGAAGAAAGCGTTATAGCTGAACCCGAGAACACTCGGTGTACATTATGTGGAGTTGAATATGACGTCGAACAGCAAAAAACACACGAAAGTTCGATTGTGCATCGAGCGGCCGTGCAGGTGGCTGTGGACCCTTCATACGGAATTCCCGAAGCCAGTATCGGATTTCGGATGCTTAAACAGATGGGTTGGAAACGTGAGCAAGGCCTTGGGATCAATAGTCAAGGAAGAAAATTTCCTGTGACAACGCAGCTGAAACGGGACCGTGAAGGTAATTTTCTCGATGAAGATCAATGTATTATTGTAATGGTATAGCACGATCAGGAAGATTTGCGTATCGTTATGTTGCAGTGTGGTGAAAACATATTAGATGATAACATACGTTTTCATAGACGCTCGGGCGTTTTACGTATCAATATAGAATGCTTAAAACACCGAGGTGTTTGATTTCATTGTTCACATGTATTCGCTCACCAATTCATATATAATTACAGGCAGAAAGTTCTATAAAATGTTCACATCTTTTCAGGTTTAGGTCTTACCACGAAGCGATTCAGAATCACTCATTTTAACCACAAAGATCCACGTGCGGTTTCGAACGAAAAAACACCCGGAACGAAAATCAGGAGAATGTCCAGCAAAAAAACAAGCGATAAAAATCTCGAACGAGACTTCCGTCGGGCGTTCTACTAATGTTAATATTACTTTGATGGACGATGGAAATCTATTCAAATATTATTTGAACGATATATTTCTGGTTCCATTTGTTATTAAGTAAACCAAATATCTAATCAGATATTGACAATTAGTTAAAGCATCATCCACATCAAAAGCCCACGACTATGTAGCAATAAGACCTTATTTCCAGGATAAAAACACTACCATAGGCAGAAGTGTCTGACTTCAAAGTTCTATACCGAGTAAGTTATATATAGTAAAGCTCCACGGCTGTATAAGCGTTCAATTTTCCTCTAATTCAAGTAAATGTAATAGTTGAATATCGCATTGTTGAAACAGCCATCTCATTGAATGTCCTTAGCCTTTTCACTAAAGGCAGGCATTACCTTTTTGATGAATAAACGTGCTATGCACATTAAATAGAAGTTCAGCTACGTTTCGTTTATTGAACACAGTAGTACAGAAAATAGAAAGTGTAAAAAATACTACTAACGTTATTACTTTGGTAGCGCCGCTTTGTAGGGTAAGCCCCAACAATACTAAAACAAAATTCCGCAGATTCCTGTACGATTATATCTCTCATTTGTAAAGCTTATTTCGAAAAAGCTTCTGTAATTAGGATATCGCTACAAAGTTACATGGAATATTTTGTAAAGAAGTTGTCAAAAATGCAACACAAGAATATACACTTTTTTTCTGAAAAGTACAAGATGTCGGTATCGTATGCTTTTTTAGGTGTTCGCCCATCATATAAGGATTCTGTGGTTATTCGATAAAACTTTGGCAATATGTGTGTGACGGGTCTGCTCAGTGTCTGTGGAATGATCAAATTGTTGATGGTAGAAAGTCGTTATAGATAATTACCTGCTTTCGACCATACAGGTCCGTTACCTATTTGAATTTATTTCTTGAGAATCGATGGCATATCATCAAATATATAATAAATATTAAAGGATTAGGTCATGCGGTACACATTGTTGTATGAAAGTTATAAGTTTGGAAAATCAACGAATTTTACTTAGCATACATTTGCATAGCCACATTGCTATTTCACTGAAATACGCTCGAATATCAGACGTCAGGAACATGCATTAAAAACGATAAGGGTGCGCTATGTGAATCACTGACAACGCGGCTACTCTCAGTAGTTTCTATCGAATTTTGCTGTTTACGAGATATACGTAATTCCAATTGCCACTTGTAAACTCGATATTACGTGAACTTACATGGGTGAATCCACTACCGATCGATGTAGTTGCCGTAATTTGTAATTTTCGAAGTCAGATAGGTTGCTCTGGACCCTTGGCTCACAAAGTAGTTTTCAAACTAATCCATCGTCACTGCGGGCGAAAAATAGATCACTACTGAGACTTACGTATAATATGACAGCTCGTCGTTGCTCCTGTAGAGCAGCCCAGAGATACTGATGATCGATTTAACTAAGCGAACTAAGCTTAATTTTAAAGTGGAATAATAGTAATAATAATATTTTTTTTACTTATATACAATCAGCGGCGTTTATCACACCCTTAATAGCTTAGTTAAAAATGTATTCTGTTTGTATAAATTTTAGTGATCTCAAGAACGTTTGTCTTAAGAGCCATTTCATCTTACCCAGGTTTTGCGATAGGATAGGGTTTTTAGGAGTAAATATAGAGAAGTATTCATCCTTAATCGTACCGAAAAAAGTAAAATATAATATCGCGACACAGATGATCGATATGGTTAATACGAGCAAATTTGACGATGAACTGAAGGTTACACGCGAATGAAAAAGCAGCGTAATTGAGACATATGCGTACTTATCATGTTTATTAAATTATAGTCTTAATAATTTTATTACGTAATCGCAGACACAGACATGTCCCCACGATCACATAACACTGACAACTTCCACAACAATATCCCGTCTTTTACATTAAATCTACACGCCAATGCAATAGTAAGACTTATTTGAAAGCCGACTGCAATAGCGACCTATTGAGCATATACAGACGACCTATTCTAACAGATTAGTCTCAGATGACCTATTTTTACGAGAGCCTGGCTAGTTATGGATGGTTGAATTATTGGGTATGATACGTCGTACGCCTGGATACTCACATACGTGGACGCAAGTTAGTTCATAATTATCGAATGAAAACAGTTACCAGTAATTAAGGAATAGATCGCTAGTTTTCATCTTCAAATAACAAGCCATATAGTATCTTATAGAACTATAACTAATATAGTGATAATAAAGACGGCGCATATTGGTTAACATGCACAGTTTTTACGTATAGGTAGTGTCTCTCGTCATGTTTAGAGTGAAGAAAAATCTTCAACATTCTTGTAAGACAGTGTAAATTAATAAAATAATCACGCAAAAACAATTGTCAGTTGTGGTAAGTGGCCTTCTCGAAACATTGGACAGTGAAGGTGGATCAGGCCTGTGTCAACGATTTATGTAATATATTTTCATGTCCATATATATATCGTAGTACTCATTGTATCACACTACTCTTTACATTACACAATACAGGAGTAGGACACCCCCATAGGTGATTGATCCCCTCGGCAAGAAAGTAATCACGACATGCCTTTTTACTGAGCGTAGAAAAATAGAACCTAACGTGCTTTTACTCGGAAAATAGAGATGTTCTGCTATTGGCCATGACGACCACTTTTATATTATATACGTTGGCAGTTTCGAAGGAACTTAAGAAATCTGTAGCTAGCCAAGCTGTATTAGCGTCTTGGTTTTTTAAATTTGTCTAGGCGATTGCTATATATATATATATATATATATAACAATCATCTAAACAAATTTAAAGAACAGCAGCCCCAGTATCTTAGCATTTCAATAATGTCGCCATTAAATTGCGGGGTGAACCAATCGCCGATGGAGGGGTTCTTGCCTCGACGAGCTCAAAGCATAGTTTCTGCTTTCCTTCTGCTTGGACAGTTTGTAGAACTACATACTTCTCTTATTATAATCTTTTTCTCCTTTGTCGTCTATTGGTTTTTCAGTGAGTGTCTATACGGCTTTCCTTCGCAGGTATGTAAATGTCCGCATGTGTGTCTGTACCTTGTGTCATTAAATGTCAATCTCATATAGCAATAATAATTATTAC
>NW_019215750.1:0-5818 GCF_002532875.2 Varroa jacobsoni | reverse complement strand
GTTAAGACAATCGGGATAGTTCTACCATCTGGCATCTGCTCAAGCGGGGACTAGAAGGTACTATATACTTAGCTAGGAGTATATAGGTCAAACCTCCGAGTCGACACTCAAATATATAAGAAATAGAAATATAGAATCAGTTTCACTAATGCTATAATGTTATAAAAGATGATATTGAATTTGTTGCAGACTGGTTCGAAGCAAATAATATTCTAGATATTGTAGAAGGTTGCCTTCTTGCAATGATCTGATAGATTTTATTCATCAACTCAATGATCCTTCAGAATTAGATAGAACTTTCGGCCGTTCACTAATGACACCATCGAGAGTCTTCAATAGACCACTAGAAAAAAAAATCACCAATTAATTCAGATTGATTCAAAGCCATCAACAAAAATCAAAATGGAAACATACAATCATAATAGATTATTTTCGGTAAGCCAAGAGAGATCGGATCTGAGGGAAGTATTCGACAGGACAAACAAAAAGTACCTATTTAGCAAACGACCGCTATTTGGCCTAGATAAGTTAAGCCAAAACGGATCTATTTAGTAGAGAATAAAGAGGTTAAGGTCCCAAACCAAACTAGCTGTATAGAAGCGGAGGGCCCGGGTACGGGACCCAATCTCTCGAGCATGTCGACAATAGGCCTTCGTAATTTTTTTTTTAGAAAATCTAGCGGCCTTAAGCGAGACATACATACGTGAAATGTGTAGAGAGAATTAAAAGTGAATTGAGCATTACTTAGTGCATTAAGCAGCATAGTTTCGAGACCAGGTTTCGAAAAAGGACCTGCTATCCATAATGTAATCATATCTTTGCTGTGGTATACTTTATTAGAAGCAAATTTTAGGATGAAAGTGTCCTAAGTGACTGGATTCCGCTAATATGACTTTATAACTGAAGAATTCCAGATTCGTTCGGATTTTACGTATGTAGGGCAATTACCCATGCAAGTACACGGAACTGGTTTAATGGAACAGGGACAAATGGCCATTAGATTTCAAGCACTGAACAAGTACTGGCTCCTCGATTTGAAACATTGCACAAGCTAACTGTAATAGATAAATATCTATAAATAAGATATCTCAAAATCCTACCGAAAAGTAATTCAAAATAGATGGCAAAGTCTTACCATCTTCTATTGCGTAGCAGCATCGAGTCTGGCTACGAACTCACAAACTTGTTACCATCATAAACGAGATAATCTTCACTTACATTGAAGCTGTAAAAAATCTTTTACGCAGAGTCGCCTACCGAAACAGAGATATCGAAAGTTAACACTTAGCGAGCTATCAAGTAATAGCTGACAGAATTTTTGCGGGACTTCAGATCGAAAGAAGTTGCTGGTCATCATTAATATCCTACGACAAAACGTAACGAGTTTTTTTCACTTCTACTCGACATCGTTCCTTCCCGAAATAGAGCGTTGCGATTCGAATTGGGATATACCTTATTGAAGGAGATACACACACGCACAGAGAGAGACAAAGAAAGGGTTGATGTGCGTTCGGCCGACATGCTTTATAAATGTCTTCCAAACTGTAGGAAAGGTCTGTAAGCCAAGAAGTCAAAAGCAAAACAGGATACTCGCGTCGGGTCAGGCTGATTATCTAACGGTGACAATAGCCCAATAGGCATTGCTTATATCAGTCGTTTTGTTCTAGACCAATTAAGAGCTGACCTAGGGTTTTTCAAAGATAAGCAATTATATAGACAAGGATTAGAGCTAGCCGAATGAGGTTTGGTAATAGAAAATGACAATTCTATCTAACCTAAAGAAGCGCCTATTTACGAACGAGGTCTTGAAAAATCAAAACAAGTTGAATTTTCTTACAGTTCTCGATGCGAGAATATTTGGTAAGTTTGATAAACTTATTTGTTGAAAGGCTGTAGTCGGCGTAATTATCATCAAGTCAATCGACAGTCGGATAGTACTGAAGTTTATCGATATTAAGTTCTTCTCTATCGCTAACTTGTAAACGAAAAAGGGGCTATTACGATGCATTTCCGTAGTTAGTCAGTTTGTACCTCCAACATCCTTTCATCAATAATAACATATATAAGTATCAATATGATTTAAGCGGTAACACTAATTGTCTGATTATGAATGTTAACGATATTCTCCCTCTGTCTAATAAATAAAAGGGTTAAAAAGGTTATAGTTGAAGGCGGAATTGCATCTCACTAACTTGAGTATGAAGCCAACGACGTTTACTTACGTTTAATTTTTCATAGTGCAGTACGCTACGATCCGTAACAATGTGTTATGATCGGTTCCAGGCAGAGCTGTTACCTGTGTATCACCTTCTAAATCATTTAGAAGCTGATAGGAGAGAATCTCAGATATGTCCTTTCACATCTGTTTCAATATATTTACAGAAGATGTGCGCAGCGGTGACACTTCTTATCTCTATTAGATTTACTCAGTAAGGACATACCGATAAGGTATTTATGTTAAAAATACCCTTACCATAACTAAGATAAAGCAATCGCAAACTGTCAGCTAAAAAAGTTTTCCATACGTTTCTATCCTATTACAAGTACTGTTTTAAACCCGAAGAGGTTCACTCGAGTCCTGCGTTGCCAAACAAACGAGACTTGAATAAGAGAATAAATAAAACCCACTATCTAGAATCGGCTGAATTCAGAACATCGTTTATTTAAATACAGAGCAGCTTCATATACCGCGTATCTAACTGTCAACTACTTCGTCTGTTCGACGACAAACGGAAATGTTTTGCTTGAAGTGTTCGAAAGAGTATTGTTCATGTTGCCAGCCTGCAGCTGGTTATTTTTTTTTCTCTAGGTTGGCCTGCAGAAGGCTTGTTTATGGAGTGAACCAATAATTCGTTCAGTATATTATCTTCATGATACGCACATGCCTTAGAGAACTATTGTTTATTGCTACCGTCTTAGACCTCGAAAAGGAGAATGGACCTCAATAGTTGTTTGTTGACGGTCGTAATATTTACACGTTTGTTGATAACTTAAGCGGCGTAAACGAGCTTAGCTGTACCGTACGGGTGGCAGTCCTTGTTTCCAATGTGATCGCGTTCGTTCAGATGGCTCTATCACTAATTACACATAGTTCTATGGCTTACGTACTCCGCAATCCAGCCACTTGGGTGTTTGCAGACAACATTTACAGCAGAAGATATCGGTGCCCTAGGATGAACCGTTCGAAAATTCATACGAAAGACTGTCGATTTCCATTCATCTCTAACTCCAACGCCTATTAAAGGTGTTTTTTAATATCGAAATAAAATGCGACACATTAGATATTATCATTAATCATCTTCGTAGTGGTAGATGCATTCGTACACGTACGGAACATGTACAAATAATTTATTCTACTAGCGTATTCCTCGCCAGCTAGGCTGTAAATGGTAGCGTCTTGAATAGCGGAGCATTTGGCTTGCGTTGACAAACTTAGTCCTTCAACTTTTCCAACATTTTTCCTTCTTTCAAAGGCTGTTGAAGTATACGTGACTGATTCTTGACTATTTCCCAAAACCTTCTACATTGTGAACGCTTTAGTCATCACCTCCCTGCCATAGAATATCAGTGACAAATAGTTAGCTGTCACCCGCCTCGATATCATATAAGAGGAACATTTTTGGCTCAAGCATCCTACGTTTCTTCAGCATAGGATGACACGTAATAGTCTGACGATTGGTTTGATGTGTCCGACGCTACAAAGCGTCAAGTTTTCAAATGAAGACGGCGTCGATTTTTCCCTGCCTTCATACGAAATCCCATTCGTCTAGACTTACACCTCGGCTTCATATCCATAACTCTGATCTATCTTGTATCTCGTCTTTCCTCACTCTCGTCTATTTCCTCTAGTAATAAAAATCTTGTCCCATATGATAAGATTAGAATGCCATTTTCTGGGAAATGATGCTAACGACCGATAGATAAGAAACGTAAAACTTTGACGTCTATGTGTGTTAGTGAATGGTGTGGTGTTTTATTTAATGTTGCTGCTACGCCAATTCTGTTAAGATGTTTTCAAGTGAATTTAGACTCACGGAGAGGTTGGTAAATGGATGATGTACCATTAAAACAATGATTCTGGGCTTCATTTTATTCTATATACGATTTGCTGTGACTTTGCCAGTGTTGGCAGTGTTGCTTGGCCTCACTTTAAAAAAAGGCGGCCACCGTTTATTATACCGTGTTGCGCTGAGGTTAGCCCCAGCAGTCATTTTCGCCGTAAACCCGCCACTTGGGTGATGATTTACTCGTCGATTTTAACCACGACACTCCCGCCACACCCAGCGTATTCATGAAAACGCTCCCAACGTAGCGTCAATGAAGAAGGCTCAGCGAAGAACATAACGTTTTTATCTTCCCGTCCGCACGATCGCTTTCGTTTGTTTTCATGCGCTCGATTTTACTTCGTTCATGTTGGTCTCGTTCTCTATTTCCTCTTCGTCTTCGATTTTAATTTCGTCCAGCTTTACGCTTCGTCGTATCGTGCTTAGAGCTTCAGAAAACTATGGCAGAAGAGTGAGGACGGTCACCTCTCGCGGCACGACGACTGTGCTGCCGGTAGCGGCAGTATTGAGCGCACAAGTGGCATGCCCAATAGTGGGTTGGACCACTCACTGGCTTTTTGACCAACTGACGTTCCAACAAGGTACGAAGTTCGTCTACCTCGGCAGCATTCGCCATTCGCAACGTTGTTCAGAGTGCGGACCGAAACGGGGATTTCTCATGGTGAGCATATAAGTTTAAAAGAACGAATTTCTTATCAGTTGGAAGAGCCATGTAAGTACTTTCAGAAACACCTTACTGCCGTGCCGAAATCAGTTGTGCAGACCCCGATAAATATAGTAAAATAAATTCAATTGCAAATTGTAGCATGTGAATAGTAGATCGTAAATGCTAGACGATGGCCTAGATTCGAGCCAGGTAGCCTGCCGCCAAAATCAATTTCCGGGCATCCGACGCTGCGTTTGTTTAATGTGCAAAAGTTGGATAGTTGTGGCAGTGAAGAGGCGAGATTGACGTCGGGAAACGATATATGCGATGGTGCTCCCCCTTTTATTTGATGGCCACCGGATGCTCTTTGGTCCCTTCGAAGAATTTTTATTGACCGCTTAGTTACGTCTGTGTCTCACTTTATTGTGTATGGTTGACTCCGAGATGCTGTCGGTATATGCTGTGCCGTTGACGTTGCGTCATTGCTTTTACGTAAAAAGATGACGTTTCTAGAACTTGTTATGCTATCCGTCAGACATTGCAACGCGTCAGACGTTATTGTCAGAAAGAGAGGAAGCGAGACGTTTGCCAAAAGCCAGTTATTATTTCTATATATTTTGTGCACTGTAAAAGCAAATCAGACGAGAGTAGAAAAAAGTAATTCTGGTGAGACATGCTAATACCGATAGAAACGTTCATGGCAGTCTACTGAGATTTGTGCGTCGCGCTGTGGATCGAAATACAAGCTTATATTAGCGCGTAGACAACAGGGTTCTATGTATTACAGATCATACATAGAATCCATTGCTAAGAAATTTGAGTTAACGCCATCTGGGTCGGTTCCTATAGTAAACAATCGATTAATATGTTTCCGAAAAAGGTTACCAGTTTAAAATCTCAACTGATAGTGACGCTCGTCTTATTCTGTCATTTGGCGTCTTGTATAACCTAGTCAGTCTTGCTAGAATGCCCTTTTGCCTTTCCTATAGTACTAAAATAGTAAAAAACAAAAAAACTCTAGTAAAGGGCAAAATATCAACATGTCCAGTTACTAGTCGCTACTGTTCTAACTACTCGTTATATATTCTGATGTATAAAATATTACATC
>NW_019215749.1:0-5845 GCF_002532875.2 Varroa jacobsoni | reverse complement strand
ATATATATATATATATATATATATATAGGGGAAGAGAGAGTGCAGAATCTACGCATAGTTATGGACGCTAAATGGAACGATAAATGTAACTCACTCTCATTCTATAATACACGCAATCGTGTTCTGGAACCACTGCTGTAAAACACCTAATACATCTTTACAATGATTGCTCTCTTTGCACATAGCTACCTATGAACCGATTCGATCATCACATTGGATTTTCTCCCTATCTATCTCAGCTTCTATTACTAGGTTATTTCCTCGAAGCCGTAAAGGATACCCCCTGTTCTGAAGTAACGGGTCTTTCTTTAAAGGAAAATGCCCCAAGTGCTTGACGCTTGCATTACTATGCCACATATTAGAAAGTTTCGCCCTTTCACCTTTGGTTCGCTCACCGAAGACACCATAGTTAGAAATTGAAAACTGCTGGATCAGGCCGCATGAGCCTGGATTTCGTAGGCCGAGCAACCTTCGTATGACATGTGAAAACGCTTTAAAAAAAGCTTCACTATTAGTTGACGCAGTTTTAATTCGATTTGGCCTTTTGTCACCATAGGATAGGGATTACGCGCTATTTGGAGGTAAAACGTTATAATCCGCCTTGCGCTAACCAGCGGAGCGCGGATGTATTGTCGCTTAAGGAAAAGATTTAAATAACAGCCGCCAGCCGCCTAAAGTCAAGATATAAATTACGTTTGTTATGAAGGCCCTAGTCGCATAGTTCCATTAAGTACTGCGACTACCTGACCAATAGTCCCTGAAGCACTTAACATAAAGGCCACTTAACGTGCCTTAGTTTTGAAGCTATGCCTGCTAAAACAGTGAGGCTTCGAACGCGGTGCAAACTTCGGCTCAGTTCCCATTACTGAAAAATTCAAATTTTGGAACGATAAAAATAACAATTATACCCAAACCAGAAGCAACGGCACAATTTCGTAAATCCGTCAAACGTATGAAAGAGTAAACACAGGAAGCCCATCGCGAGGTCTACCTGAAAAGACATATATACATATATATATATATACAAAGACATATATACACACCTGTTGTTGCTAGAACAAGTACTATGGAGACAATTAAAACGCCTTCTTTGAAGTGCTATATATGTTGAACCGAATAGAATTCAGTAACATGAATTAGTTGCTAACGCCTTTTGAATGACATGTTGACTCAACCGGTTTTTGTCTAACAACTGGATCTGCGCAGGATCGCGTGCTAGTAACACTTGGAAAAGAGACACCTCTGTTTCATTGGTAATTAATTGATGTTATGAAATTCTATATAGTTATTGAGGGTCGATGTTTTTCTTGGCCGACCCTTGGAGTTTGCCACACTTTCCGGCTCTGAAGTTTCTCTGGGCACGACTATAGAAACGACGGGTGCTCGTATTCGGTCCTGTAGCTACACAGTTATTGATTATTATAGTGAGACAGACTGAAGCAGCATCTGCATAGCTGTCTAATTTACAAATGCGTGCAAAGGCCTCTGCGGAAATTTTTTGGATAAACGTACTATCTTTCCAGTAAAGAGTTATAGCCAAAATTTATACTAATATGCAGGAGAAGTAAATATGGGAATTGCGTCTTTGAATGCTTGGACGTCACAGCTTTCCCTGTAGTGTCCAGTCAGACTTCAAAGCTGGCCGTTGTGAGACACTCCAGGCTAAGGTTTGGTCGAAAAAAATGCTTAGCCTCTTAATATACCCAATTTGGGATTTAGTAGTTTCTTGTAAGTTTTCTAATTTTCAAGTATGCATAATTCTATACCGCTTAAACCATGTCTATAGACGAGCACGTCTTCAATACACAATACCTCCTGAGTCAAGTAGAGTCTCACGAGTACGCCAGAAACAACTGCTTATCATAGTCTATAGGCCTGTAGCAATAGAGTAGTGTTTCTGAATTCATGATTATAAATCTGTAAGCGGGCCTCCTAGGACTAAGCAAAGTAATTGTCCCGATCGTGCTCATAAGCGATTTAACATAATATGGCAGATATACAACATCTGTACTACACGCTAAATTGCAGTGTTTTTATATACGTTTTCTTACGAACGACTTATATTGAAGTACGTCGGATTTAACATCTCTTTAATCTTTTTGACAAAATAGAATTCGACCCATACCTGAACGGTGGCCTAAACCCGGCATACATTTACACTACTGGTTTGCATAAACGAAAATGTACTCCTTTTTGTTCAAGGCAACGCTTACCTGTGCCTGTAGCAGGACATAATAATAAAGCATGATACTTACATACTAAAGTATAGTGACACGTGAGACGGAACTGGGCCTAGGTAGAGACGGTTCGTTTTGTCAGCTGGGCAAAGTAGGCCGTAGGAACAATGCCCGGCGGCAATATCGTACGTAAGACATAAAACATTTATGGCAGTTATTTTATTTGGCTGGATTTCGGCCAGCAAAAAGGTACGAACTACGATCGAAGCACAGATGTCCGAGTACGTTTAGGCCACCTCTAACATGTGCTTTTTCAAGCAGTGTGTTCGTTCTGTACCTCTTTTGTCGTTCTGTTGAATACAGTACGTTATATAAGATTTGCAAAACTTAAACTATGGTCATTTTTCATTCATGCCCATTGTGTACGTATCCTGACGTTGAGTCCTAGCCTGTTTTGGTGCATGGTACGGTAATTTTTATGTCACAATTCACATACGCATATGTCAATGAACTATCAAAAGAACAGTTCCGATCCCACCTTGAAATATATTCAGCCTTCAATACGCTACTTAATGTGACTAAATAGCTGAGCTATAGAAATGATGAGTTCTGATTGGATCATAGGTGAGGCGTCCAGATTGCGTTAAGACCTACGACTGTCGTCAAATGAAAGCGATGGCGTCGATTCTTAAACTTCTATATACGATAAACGTACCTAAGCATCGTGCTAGGCCAAAGCGGAGCTTGGAAGTCTTCACAAGGGCGGCCTCTGTGTAGGAAGTTATTGTCGGGCGCTAGTTTTATTTTTGTTCTTGGTAAGAGATACGCTTTACAAAAGCCATAGGTTGTCACTGCAGTACTTACTGACACAAGGGACTGTTATAGTGTTTAGCACGTGCTAAGCAACGATCACACACACAGGTCACACTCACTACTAAAACCGAGTTTAAGTAAGTGCTGCAGGATATGCAGTGCAAAGTAATACATAGGTAGATACGGTATCTACGAAGATATTACAACTTGCAGTTTCGCCTACAGTTACCTTATTGTATTACACGTTACACGCATAGCACGTTATTGAGTTTCGTACTATGACATAGCGCTGGTCCAACATTGCAGCACTGTCTCGGTCTTGACGTGAGCGCCGCACACGACCCAGATCAATACCGTAGCCAGCCCAGTGCACAGGTATACAACTAATCCTTACTATATCGTACCACTATGACGATACGGTAATAGTAAACTCTGCCTCTTTGATCATTTTAGCTGTTCCAGCATTTCGACCGCTTGAAGGCGGAGAACTTCTAGTCGCTTGACGTCCGACCCAAAACATTTCATTTCACTGTCGTCTGTAACGAAACCCGTTTACGCTTTTTTAGCGATGAATAACTAATGACGCATGAACATGCATAGCGCGTTCAGGGATAGCGGTCACGATGCGATAGGATGGCAGAGAAGTTCTTTTTTCAACTAGAATTTAACTTGAACCGGAATACGTAGGAACTCTTGTTACGCATCTTCCTGCCACTTTGTCCACAATTGTTTCTATTGATAGAGATAGAAAAAAACCTGGCCCCAAGAAATCTAAGTCGGATTCAATTTCCTATTGGACATTGCCTACCGCGGCTGACGGCTGAAATCGCAGACAGTAATTTATTGTGAACACGACCTAAATTCAATCATGAGCATACGATTGTTTAGAGGATTAAGGTCTATACGACCAGGCCATACGCAACAACCATTAAAGATGCAGAAAGCATTAGCACGTTTGGTTATGAGTGACAGTTTTTTTTTTTTTTTTTTCTTCTGATGGGTTTGAGCTCGTAATCCATGTGCGTATACAAATACGAATCGACCCATACATCGAGAATAGGTTAGTGTCTCTTGGCTGCTCCTGTATCGCATTTTATTGACTGCGCAACAAGGTATAAGATTTTCACCGTAAATATGATGTTCATCACTCATCCTTGTGTTATTGTATCTATGTGACATAATAAAATGGATTGATTTTATAACTTAACTCCTAAATAAAGACAATTCATTGATGTTTTTGCACATCGTCACGCTATATGATGTATACTGTAATGATGACGCGTTTGTACCGGCACAGAGGCCACTTATCCGCCGCTATGCTTTATTCTTTCATAGCGATAAAGACGAAACTACTATCGGTATGCCCCATATATACGTGCGCGTGACTGGGTCACTTGATGAATATAGTAGGATAGTGCGTTCTAACAAAGGCAAATTTTGGTAGGTTTGTTTGTTGTATCGGTTATATCTTCACTTCCCACTGTTGGAGCAGACGAAGGCCAGTCCTTTCTAGGACAACAACGACAAATGCGTCGTGGCAAACGAGAATGTGTCGTTTTCGGAATTCAAGCGAGGATCAACAATATAACAAATCCCAGCAATATTAAAAAGTTCATTATTTCTCGAAACAATGCTTTACGTTATTGCCAGTTCTCAGTTTTTACATTTTGAAATTTCGGCCTGCTATCAGGCCGAAATTTGATTTCGTGGCCATTTTTGGTGCCTAACGTATTTGAGCGATGCTTTAACAAGTGTCGGATATCGCTTGACATACTGTTCATAATAAAAAAAATTGAGAGAGGCACATTTAAGACATAATCCCGATGGTTGATAGTTATGTTGACTGTCAGAAATAACTCTTTCGGTATGTTTTTTCGAAGATTTTTGTTGAAATACCTATTTTTGTAAATACAGTCTTAGTCGACAAAAGTCGAGGAAAATTCCCAATATAAATATTGCAAAAGCATAAAAAATATTCAAACTATCAACAAATTTACACGTTATACACTGTATGTACATACATACTACATTAAACATAATATGCTTTTGTGGTGCACCGAAAATCATTCATTTGTATCATTATTACTGCATTCCCTTTGGTATATATCGTTACCTATTTCATTCTTCGTCCCATTTCTTCCACGATTTCTCGCTTTCTATAGAGCTCTCGTATAGATAAAGGTAGGAAAAAATCGAACGAACGGTAGTAACCTGTAATTATGCGATGACTTCGAAAAAACCTTCAATTAACCACTTTTGCAAGACGCGGCTACTGTTACCGTCTCGAGAATTCGTGTGCTTTTTCTGCCGGCACTGGCTACATTCGAAGCAGTTAGCCGAAAAAAAGAAGCAAACGAGGAAAAGAAGAAACCAAGAAAATTTCACAAAAGGACCTTAGCAGGAACTTTTATACCCTATTTAGGCATTAACACGGTCTTAATCTAGGAAGAATCGTGGCGTCGTGCGGCATAATGCCACAGCTAAGTTGGTTTTGGCACTCAGACACAACACACAACGCTTACCCTACGTCCAGATACCAACGAAGACAAATAAAGCCCATGTGCTTTGACTCACGTTCAGGCCCCTATGTTTGGGAGATTGTCACTCCGATGTCGGGAGCCCCAAGATCCAGCGGCTGCCTGTATCATAGTGGCTAACGGGCTTGGTCAAACACCATGGCGCGACTTTGGACGTTTAAACCGAGCAAAGGATTATAGTAATTTCGCGTCGCTTCCCGACGGTCTGTGCCAGCTCTGCAGTGCCTTTGTCTTCTGACCAGCTACAACAGGAAACTAGCGATATAGCATATTCAACAACAGGAATAGCACATATATATATATATATATATATATATA
>NW_019215748.1:0-5852 GCF_002532875.2 Varroa jacobsoni | reverse complement strand
CATAAACAATCCACCCAAACCCTACCCCTAAACTACCCCTCCCCCGAATCCCCCACCCGTAAGCCCAATCCGAAGCCTGAAGAAAAGGCAAGCCACCCAACCCCGACGCCTAAGCTAACACGCGTCTACCTTAAGTCCAACCCGAAGTCCCAAGCATGGACAATCCACCCAAGCCCTACGCCTAAATTACCCCTCCCCCGAACCCCCCACCCGTAAGCCCAATCCGAAGCTTGAAGAAAAGGCAAGCCACCCAATACCGACGCCTAAACTGACACACCTCTGCTTTAAATCCAACCCGAAACCTCAAGCGAAGACAACCCACTCAAATTTTACGCCTAAACTATCCCCCCCCCCTCCTTCCCCACTCTTTAGCCGAACACGAAGCCTCAAGCAGCCCACCTAACGCGATTTTTTAACAATGTTTGCCAATATTGAGCCAAGACTATCTCACGCGTCCTTAAAATTAGTAGGCAAACACGTTACCACTGCACCATTACGAGGGCAGATTCGTCCAGGTCTGCGCCAGTAGTTAGATATTTTGCACCGTTCGCACATTTGGCACGCCGTCAGGGCAGAATTTAAGTCCACTGCAAGTTTTGTGATACACGTTTAAGAGATATTCATTCCAGGTGTACCATTATTGCATTCTGAGACTCTACCTGAAAAACAGGTGATTAAAAAAAATGTATGTGCTAAAGCTGTCAATTCTAGCGTACATATTTATTAGATAGAATTTCAGTTCACCTCGATGAAATTAGTTCGGAACCTAGATCTATCGCGGACGCGTCTTCACGAATGCCTAAAAGTCTGTAGGGCACACGGACGAACTGCTTTGTTGGTGGCTTTCCAGAAATAATACGGTGGCATGATATCTCCTTTACTGGACAGTACACTCAAAACATGAACATCTGCCGGGAATTCGGTCTTACACACAAAGGCACATCCTTTAAACCGCGAACGAGACAATGATTTTTGCATCGATGATAAAATCCTTTTCGTTAGAAGTATTGAAGAGAGCTTCTGTTCGTTTTCGAGAGAATTAACGATTAGCCGACGCACTATGAGTCTCGGTGTTTTAAGGGCTTAGAAAGCATTTATCTGGTTTTTGTTATACATCACGTACATGACGTCTTCGTGAAATATCAATGACACGGTAGCCTTAGCAACGTGAAGTTTATTTCTTAACAACCTTGAGAGCCATCATAATACCATAATTTTCGACGGTTTCGATTTTTCTGGAATCCTTTCCGTTTATCTGCGGCAAATTTTTCTTAGTATCGTGCTGAAACCTGCTTCGGCCTCTTTTGTGGTTGCATACTTACCTGTGGTACCATACGCGGTGAATTTAAGGTAGCTGAATAATCTTATTACTATGTTGGCGCTTCACCCAGTGCGAAGAGACTGGATAATACCTAATCTTAGCTTACTTTCTGATGACGAACTACTGTTTCTCTGCATGGCTGCGAGCTTCCTAATATCGTTTTCGGAACGAGCTATTCACCACTACGATCGATTTTGGATGAACGCATTGGAACGCAAACTGCGCAAAGCGTGCCAATCTTTGTTAGCAGTCATAATTTATCGAACAAATTTACCAGGAATTTCTGCTTAGCATATTTCAGCTTGATGTCAACGTGACTATCAGCTATCACTCTGAATTCTATGACGTCAAAGTTTATAGCCTAAAATGAATAAGGTACCCACACGGCGCGTACCACAATCGGCTCCTAAGTAATAAACTTGTGGACACATATCATAATGAAGCCTTGGACTGTATAAAAAACTACCGTGTACAGGTTATCGACTTCGTTCCACCCTGCTATTATCTGCAAGGAATAAGATCTAGACAGGCTGTTTAGTGCTCGTCCTGAACAATTACCTAACGGTGCTGAGGCCGGATTAAAGATAATCATAACAATTTCGTTTATACTGTTAGCTCCGTAAGCAAGAAATGAAAGCGGTGATTCGAACGCGTAGCTGATTAAATACAGGCACAAGCAGTGTGTGTTAACTTGAGTCCTTCTGTAGAAAGATGCGATTTGAATTAACGTTACATCAAGTTTTTAGGGTCAACTGTCCATGGCGCTAGACTCTTCGGTCATAACTCCTTTCTTTTTTGTTGCAATTGCGCCTTTTGTCTGAGCTCCGCTACGATCCCGGAGGACCTTCATGTCATGTTTGATATTGGCAATCCCGTACCAGTGCTGCTGCGTTAGTTACGGGCTAGATATTACTTATCGACCTTGCATAAATCGTTTGCCTGAAGCTAAAAAACATTTTGCGGAAATCTTCCTCATAAGAAAAACATCTCCACAATAAGGAAAAAATAAAAAAAGGTCAGCGGGACATAAATTTAAAGACTGCATGGCTGTAGTACCGAATGCGTGTCTCACGATTTTCATGGTAATGGAGGGTCGATTAAAAAAAATGAACTGGAAGTTTCTTCTGTGAGTTTGATATTTTTGCTATTATTTCCAGGAGCTCTGCTGCTTTCGCTGTGCATTTCCATCCTACAAATGTAAAATGCGTCATGAACGTCAACAACGCTTAACAACAAAGAAACTATAACAAAGGCTTCAATGTACCTAGAAGATAGTAGATAGCAAGTGGGACGCATGACTCTATGCAGGATCTCCGATCTTAACCATACCAATTGACCGGAGCTGTGCAAACAAGTCTATAGGGTACGATTTCGGTCACCTTTGTGAATTTTCTTTGTGCCTGACGTAGTCCGCTACTTCTGCTTGTTGGTGCGTACAAGTAGTTTGCAACCGATATACTGGACATATAAAAGCCATTCCTCTCTATTCACTATACAGAAGTCGAGATTAAACTTTAAGCGCATACATCGCTTGTAATTGTAATATAATTGAATAACCGGTAAAGATAATGTGGTCAAATAATTCCTGCTCATTACGTGTAATGTTTTTTACATCGCTGACTCACGTAATGGACAGCCGCATCTCTTGTCATGATAAAACATTATCGATTTAGCTTAGCGCACAACTCCCATTTCATAACTCAGCTGATTTCTAGTATAGCCCAGAGAGGCTAATTAGATACTGCAGCGAAATACACAGGATGCGCAAAATTTGAATCCCACTTGACCTTAACACATGAGCCTGAAAGGTAATTGGTACTTAACATATTGTCCTGCTACTCGAAATAACTACAACCGAGTTCGTGAGCGGAAGTGAGTTTAGGAGTCGATGTAGCTTGGTTCGACGTGGTTGTGAGTTTCTTGGTTGATACTTACTCCGTATTCAAATTCGTGCTTCCTAAAGTAACGGATACGAACGAAGGATGCATTGGGTTCAGTCTCAAAAAAATAAGACAAAATATAGTAAGGGTAGCTACTTGCTTTTAGCTAGGCGAGAGTAGCTTAACGGAGGAGGTCTACGAGTACGTAGCGATATGCTCACTATAAATTTGGGGGGTTGCGCCCCTTCGCCGCACCTAAATATTGTACTCTGTAGGCGGTCATAAGAAGCTCAGCTCTCTAAGGGCTTTCATATTTCTTCCAGTACGCAACGCTGCTTCGCTACGAGGCGTTTAGCTTCATGGGCGGTATAGGTTCATTATTTAGCTGGCGTATGAGGAAAGGACTCCTCCAGGATGAGTGCAGGACGGGCAAGTGCATCCGTTGGAGATAGCGGCCCATGCCATTTTAGTCATTTTGGACGATGATATCCTGCATCCGACCTGCTGACTTTAACGTTTAATGTGACTTTAATGTGTACTCTGAGGAGTTCTGCCACAAGCAGCCTAATCCACTGCGAACAAGAGCTCTCTGCTGTTGAAGTAATATGCTGTTCTATGTGCCGGTATTTGTTCTGTCTCTAACTAGTGATAGATGATAGGACCATTAGGTTAAAACACCTACCGTTTTTTCTGGCGTGGCTTGTTATTATTCAAGCACGTCGTTTATCCGCTGTTCAATCCTCGAAAGGCCGTCCACCTTTGTCTAACGCTAAGACGTAGGCACCTTCAGTGTCCTTCCCCTTTTTAGGTCGAGCGCGTATTATAAGGAGGACACACAATTAACAAAATTCAATAGGGTGTGACATTTTCACACTAAAGTTGAGAAAAACGTGCTCGTCGTTTCGTCTAGATGCATTTGAATCGTTTCCACTGTCTAGCACAGTCGTCGCAGGATATAATTAATGGATAAGTGTGGTTTTGCAACGATTGTCTCATAAATAACCCTACCGGGTACTTTTGCATTTGTCGAGCCTGCTGTCGCGTACATAACGTAAATAATTATCGCACTACTTGACTTATCTACTTAGATGTACTCCATCATTTGCTGTTAATAAAATAAAAAAGTTATCTTACGTTCCTTGAAAACGAGTGATTCCGGTGACGTGTTGAGCGTCTGCTTCAGAATAGTACGTGATAGAAAACGATATAATTGTTCGGTGTTTTGTGTACTATGAATGCAGCTATCAATTCAAATAAAACTTGCCTATATTCTACATTCTCATAGCGGTGATGGCATTACTATCCTGTATTTGTATCATGAAACTGTATGTACATTGTTCGAACAACCATTTGTGCGAGCGAATCCTTTTATCGTCTCAAAGACCCGCTATCCGGTGTCGTTTAAGGTGACCGCATGTTGCCCGAGATAAAACGCTATAGCGACCTATTCGAGGTTTACTCTGACATGGTACAACTGCATTTGTAACTGCTACTCAGAAAGGGCAACTATATATAAAGGCGTACTGAGAGATTAGCCAACAATCGCACTAGATTTGCACAGGTTGACTGTTGAGATTAGAAGTTCCCTAGCAAAGGAACGAATCAGTTTAAGTTGTTTTTCTGTTAAACGAGGTTTAGGACTGATGCATTATGCAGACCAGACTTCACTGTGTCCCTCACGCGTTGAAGCCCGAGTCTCGTACGCCTGGTTCAGAACGTTTGCGTCGGCTTCTTGCTTGTCAGCAGCTTCTATCAGCCTGGATCACTGGCGCAACAAGAATGAATTATTATCTCGGAGTAAGTGCTGTGCCCTGATCTCCGTACGCGTGTTTTGAACATGTAGTGTATTTTATATTGTTATCGCTAATGACGAAAGGATTTCTATATGTAAATGATTGTAGGCTTTTGTTGTTTATTACCTGCCTTAGACGTAAGCAGACGCGAAATTAATTTTACCAAATATTTGCCAATTATAGACGACATTAAAGCCGCGGGACGCAGAATATTGTAACAAAGTTAATGTGGCAACTAACAAAGGGAACGACAGATGAGAATAGGTTTATAGCCGGCTAAAATAAAGTTAAGAGATTAAATTTTCAACTATAAAAAAAATCTATGCTTAGTTGAAAAAACACTTCCCAAACTGTAAATTTTTTTTGTCAAGTGCACACCTAGGTTTTTCCTTAACTTATGTTGTAAGCAAGAATAGTCCAACTTGTAATCTTTTACAGTTACCCGACGTTTATAAAAATTAATCATACGAGAGCATTTTGTCATTACAAGAGACGATTTTTATTCATTCTTAGCGGACTTCACTAAAACACAGCACATGGCACTGTTTTCAAGACCGGAATGAAAATATTTCAATACGCAAACCTCTATTATCAAGTTTGTTTATCAAAAATATCGCTTAACTATAACTGTCATGCCAGTTTCCTCCGACTGCAACAGCCTGTTTATGATTATGCATGCATAAGTATGGACAAACGCAAACAAGGAACACTCCAGGTATTTACCTTATACATTAATAGGTAGGTGTTAAATGTACGTGCATGCATACGTGCGTGTGTGTGTGTGTATGCGTGCGTACGTGTAGAATGTTTACTCTTTTTAGAACTAGCTTCCCATGAATAGAGGGGTCGTCTACCAAA
>NW_019215747.1:0-5857 GCF_002532875.2 Varroa jacobsoni | reverse complement strand
ATATACGTATTAATTAGGATGGCCAAGACGGTCGGTGTCAGGGCCTGAAGCTGCTGTAAACATATAACCGAGCATGAACGCACTGTAAAAATATGTTGCCTCCATAACAAGTTTAATCTTGTGGACCAATTAAAAAGAGATAAGACATTCAAAAGATTGTTTCCGCTATAGCTATCTATATTGCATTTCTATGTTTGGAACAATAGAAATTCACAGTTATCATATTAAAAACAGTCGATATCTCTTCTATGAGAGTTTCTGGTTGACCGCAAAGATTTCAATCAGATATGGTAAATATGACGCTATCGTTTCGGCTCCAACGTGAGCTTATTGGCTGACTCGGTGAAACGTAAATTTAAACCCTGCTGGCCAGGTTGAACCCCCTTGTGCTACACATTTTTGGGCCGGTTGTCTAGATAGTAGACAAAATTATAAAATATGTTGAAATAAGTTTTAGATGATTAACCTAAACGTTAACACAAAGCTTTGCTAACCGAAAATTTGTTACGACGTGATACCCCTTTTCGCGATGCTATGCAGCAAAATTGAAATGCTGTTTAAATGTTATTATTACAATACATATAACGCGATTCGGTCTTCTTCTATTGTCCTTATTTCGAATTTTTCGATTTTAGCTACATACACTACTGGTTACATATGGCAATTTTTACTAGAGAATAGTAAGTGCGGGTAAGAACACTATGTTATGATATGACATCTAAAAATATCTCTTCTGTAGCAAAAACTCAATTCAAGATCAGGGCCTACTTCATAGATGCGTATCTTAACACTCAGTTGCAGCGAATCTACCAAAAAAAACGACCGTACTTTGAGTTTGTTCTAATATTATGAATACCTGCAAAAATGTACTATATATTGTAGAAAAACTTCACAAAAGATACGCGTAGCTCGATAAGAGGCTTTTTGATCACTTCCTCTTCACGTACAGATAATCATATTTTGGTCATCAATAATGGGCCTACTCGCATACAAATGTCAGCCTTACCAGACTGATACATTATTAGCACAGGTTCGACATGCAAGATGCAGAGAAGAGTTTCAATGAAATCTTTTCAAAGCGGAAACGAACAATTATAAAATACCTCGATATTTACCCTAGATCCGCCCCGAATCAATGTAACAAATATAGGGAAATAAAGCCGAGCACAGTCGTAAAAAATAAATTGTAGTTTTTTTTCTCTCATTTTATTATGGAGTTAGTTTAAACCAGTTGGTTGTATGCTACGAAGGAACGACACCTTGGTAGCGGCCTATAAAAAAATCCTGTTTTGATTTCTATTATATGTATAAAAAAAAAAAAAAAAGTTCCTGCTTTATCAAATGGCTTCTTCAGGGATGAGATGAATTATATGTTCGATACATATTTAGCATAAGTTTGACACAGCATAATAAATAGTATGCTTGTGCAGTTCAGCTAGTTTTGGTCACAGAACGTTGGAGATTCACCCCACCGCCCATGTTTTTGCTTATCAATGATAGTGTTATAAGAAAAGCACGTGTAGTTAAAGTTCAAAGACGGCCAGTACTAAATAAGTGTCCAACAGCATAACAATGACCTCTGTGAGTTCGTTGAATTAAGGCTTAACCAGTGAGTAATTAGCTTTGACAGTGTTGACGAACCTGATTCGGATAATGCACGGTCAATTGTTTACCGTAAGGTAAGCCATTGCAGGCAAATCGGGATAACAGTATCATACATTTCAGATCCCTTAAGTCAGGTTCATATTCTCACAGAATTTTCGTTAAATCTGCCATTCCGATATACCAAATCACGAGACTTAGCCGAGACAACGCTACTACTCGGAATGTATACATGAAACAGAACACAGCGAAAACACTCCTTGCCTACGATCTTTAGATAGTTTGCAAATTCGATTTTTATCCTTCTAGTTCCGTCTAAGATAACGTGAACATAAGTAAGTTGAAGGACAATGGCCGACGCGCAGCACATCTAGGCCGTCGACCGTTGGGAAAAGTAGCTCCGGATGTCTTTGACAACACTCACAACCCTTCAAGGAAAGGCTATTCAGAGCAAGTAGCAAGTTCTCTTGCTAGCAGACGACCTTGTCTATGACATATAATAACCTATCATTGAAATCATGGAAAATAACAACGCTATATAATTGTTTAAACATACGAAATCCATGTATATACATGCCTCAACCTAAGAACGAAGTACAGATTCGCTTCATACACTATAGAACGTAAGCTAGCTTTGAGCATATGCCACGTTTGGTACTGAGGGCGAATCTGTTTATAATCGGGTTGGATCCATTCCGTATCAACAAGCAATGGTGCCAAATTCGTCTTGCCTACTGTTTAGTGGCGAGGCACCACAAAATAGATAAATACTGAACGCCAAACTTTCAGATCATTTTAAACAAAATTTAATTAAAATGAAAAAGTTGTACTTGATTACGGTATAACATATATAACTTTGTTAATAGTGTTTGTTATTTTTTGTTCGTTAGCGTAGTAAACTAACCTTCCATCTAACGTGAAGCCATATCTCTTTTGGGTCTACCATATATTCATTTACATAGTTACACTAGCAATACTAAATATTATTTAATGTTTATTAATCTTGGCCAGATCCCTCATGAGGTTTAGTACGGAAATTCTACGTCTCAATGCAAATCGTTTAGGTAGCCTCCAATTTAATGGGAAGTAGGTATACCTATTTTACTAGGCGTCCACGGTACATTTTTTCATTTTATTTCGTTGACTCTAGTAATTTAGCATTTTCTCTAACCTAAAGCTGCAGCCTAGAAGAAGTAGAAACGATTAAACGAACGTAATTTTTCAAATCGGACTGGTTTAACTTATTGTGTTTCAAGTTTTCTTAGTTAGAGGAAACTAAAAATGTCTGTACGATTAGCAGATAGACTACGACGAGAAGATCGTTCGTTTTGTGGCACGTCGCAAGTGGTTCATTCATTAAAATGAGTAGTTTAGTCTATAGGTAGGTCGGAACAACGATCTGCATCAGCTGTTGTAAATTGCCCTATTTTTGATTGTAAAAGTAGCTTATTACAGATGCACCGGCAAGATGAGTTAACTGCACGTAAGACGACGACGACGACGACGACGACGATGATCATGCTATGTTGAGCGTGTTTGAGTAAAAGAAAACAATACTATTTATCATAACTGTGTATGGAGAGCGGCTGTGAATTTTCACACTGCAACTACGATGCGATCTCTCCGACGCAACGAATATAACGAACGTGATTGATATTAACCACTTTCACGGTTAGCCATTGGACAATTCAAATTTGTACGCGGTACGGTTAAGCTGCACGATCTTAGGCATAAATAGATTCGATGCAGTAGCTGACAACTGTATCCGTGTTCGTAGAGAATCGTAGTCACCTTTTTACCTCGTCCTTTTTGTCTGACTTGATAAGAGGCGATCTTGGTAAGTGTGTACTGATTATATATCGGCGGTTGACAAACACCGTTCAGTTTCATCTAATGCTCACAGCACGAACATACATGACTACACTATATGCGATTGCAGGGGTTAACTTCGTGGAGGAACATAATTATAGAGGCACAAATTTTCTTAAGTTTTGCATGTTCTAACAGGAAAAAAAGATTTAATAAGCTATCTTGCAATATACGGTTAAAAATTCATTTACTAAATCGATGTACGCGCATTTTGGCTGCTGGTAGCATTTGGGGCTATAGATTATCAAGCAGTACTGATAGTAAACCATATGCGAGAACTCTATACCGAATAAACGCACTCGTATGTAGCTTTTACGACGATGCTATACAAGTGTAATTTATTACAGGAGTCAAAAAACCTCGTACATAGCTTAAACAAACAATGGAGCTCAATCTTTGCTCATAAATAACACATGAATTCGCAGCGAAGACCGTTTGCATAAAAATTGATTTATTATTTTTAGAGGGCGCGAGCGCAGTGTCACACACGTAATCCAATCAGTGCATGGGTAACGGTTGTTGAAGCGGCGGTATTATTCAAATAAGCCTGTCATAACAAAAAACCTTAACAGGTTCTGTTCATGAACCTTCAGGAACTGTTCATGTGGCTGTGGACATATTCGACACCGATAGGCTTCCATAACAGACATTGTCTGAATCCTATATACAACTTGTAAAATACAAGGAAAGTTGTGCGAAAAAAGAAAGTTCTAAAACGATTTATTCTTTGTAGAAAGCTTAGCAAAGATATATATATACATATATATATATATGTATGCGGTAGAAAGCCTGACAGATCAGGCTAGGTAACGAATGGGTAATCGTATATAAATATTGTTACTTTCAAATAACCGGAGATCCAGAAAGGACAAGTAATAGATCCTGCGAGATAATGTAGACTACTCTTTCGGTTGATCAAAGTGGTTAGCAGCTATTAATAAGAGGTAAATGAGATATTACATGGCAGAGCAATGGATAATCTTGATCATGATCATCAGACTGGGTTTCTCTCTCTCAACGATTTTAAACTTTTTGGAATTTCTTTTTCCGAGAAGTAGATATCTCTATACTGTAGGCTACGATCTGTAAAAGGCATCAATGCTGTAACATTTACTCAGGTCGGAAATCTGATTTAGTGACGATAAGACGACATACACAGAGAAAGGATTTGCTTTTGTAGTAGCATATTTAACCTAGCTATATTTAGCATGACACGGATATACTGCTCGCAAATTGTATCATACAAGTAGACACAATAGCCGTATATATTTATCGGCCAAATGGCTTCATGGACCTTTCAGCAGTGTTTCTCTAATTACCTTTCGATTTGCATATGTAGACACCGCGAAGCGGGCTTGAGTTGTCGCGACGAGTCCATTGAAGCGACCCCTTCAAATTCTTCGTTTTCCATGGAAACCATCCAAACTAGCGGCAAAGATATACCAGTGTCATTTACCAAAACTCTTCCCTATCCAACCTATAATATAAAATGCGTCAAAGTTACTTCTTTTATAATCTTTCTCAAGTTCGAAAACTTGGGCCGTCATTGGGCGGCCCCACGTACGTCCAGCTATTAGACTATAGAATATGCGAATTTTTCAGCGAGATAGACTATTTTATTTATTATGCTTGATAAGTACAAAATTAATCGGCACCTTAGCGTCGATATAAAAGTGCATTAAAAGATTAAATTCAAGATTGTGTCGTAATACTACTAGTTATTTGATCGTATTGAAGTCACCAGCTTATTCCTCAAATCTACTTTATAGACCATACCTTTTTATTTCTTCAGGTCCATTGTCAATAGCTTAGCAGGACGCCTTTCTGTCTCATATTGGCAACTTCCGAATGGTCACACGACTCATCTTTCTAACTATTTCGTACGAATACAGTGACTGTTGTAGACACTGCTGTAAATCATATATGAGGTAAGACTCTTCGGCCGTTAAAATACCTCTGCTCTGGACAGCTTATATGCGAATTTATTCTGTACGACTACCTAAATTTTATTCCTTTTGTTAGACGCCATTCTCCAAGCTGACAGACGTTGCGTGCGAGGTTACGGTGTTTCTCGCGGTTTTTTTTTTGTTGTTGCGCAAATTGTCTAGAGTGTGCAATATACATTTTTGTATCAGTCTTAAACTAATTTTGTGAAGAGTACACCTTCTTAGCCTTTCTTTTTCATCCTCAGTGTTTTTATTATGAGCGAACACTCTTGACAGACAAACAATTAAATAACACGTGTCGATCTCAAACTTATTCAGCCTATCATTTTCTAATGACACTCAATTAGCTTGTAATCGGAGGTAGTCGGGGACGAAGTAAAATATTTACTAAAATTGGTCTGCATATTTTCAGATAGCTTCGAACCGTCTAAGTTGCAACC
>NW_019215746.1:0-5887 GCF_002532875.2 Varroa jacobsoni | reverse complement strand
GGATATAAATAATAGATAGCTATCAATTAAGCGCTCTTGGCGTATAAAAGCCCTAACCGCCAGCCGCTAAACTGACGAACAGCTTAGTCCTTTATAATTTGGTAGCACTGACGAAGTCCTCGGTCAGCAATGCCCATGGGAGCAACCGAAGAAGAAAACCGGGGGACCGGCCACCTGCCTGTCAGCCGATTCGTGCTCGAGTGTGAAGGAAGGATGGCAAACGGAGACGAAGATGCCACCAGTTAGATTGCTATGAGAGGCAGGTCGGCTGGTTGCCAAATCAAGGCACGCTATCGTCAAGGCAAGCATTAACACTGACAGTGGCGTCAAGTCGTGTTTCACGTACATGAGAACGCAAAACCAAAAGGCACAACCGCACGAAAGACTGGCAAATGCTGTGTTGGTGCAGCATGGCTACAAAGTAAATAATCAACAGCTACTAAATGAATAGTATAAATAGTATGTGTGTACATGGAGCTTTACAAATTCGGTAAACTCAGACAGTTAGGTGTATGTATATAGTTGTATAGCTCTATAGAAGCTACATGATTTTAAGCAATGTCAATATCCAAAGCCAGCAATATTTCCGCAACTAATAGCTGAAGTTTTCTTTCCGTTCCTGGCGAACAAATCTAATTCGCCGTTTACCATATCTGCCGCACATAACTGGACTGCCTAGAATCAAATTCGCAAAGTTCAGGATCGAGGCGAAATGTGCCACAGTGGTACGCAATAATTAATCAATCTCTCTATGCAGAAGCCCATAACTAATCATTCTATCTGTGCAGAGTTTTCAGGTATTTACGTACAAAACATAAGGCCTTATGATGACTGAAACATTACAACTAGGAAATAATTTCTGGGTGATTTTTAAGATGACCGAAACAGTAAAATTTAAAATAGAACGCTATAATTTCTGATAATCTCTTGAGCAACCTTCTGAGCGTTGTCTCTATGTTCACATAAATGCGTATTCGACCATAGTAAAAAAAAACGTGGCGTAGAATTATTCTCAACTTACATAATCCCACGTCATTAACATAGTGCTGTGCTCCTACTGACGTAGGTGTGGTTCCATATATCGTTTTTACTCATCGGTAATTGTTAAGTGTAGTCGAACAAGATAATTGCAATAATTTAGTTGGCCTATACGATAGATAGAATCGTACTTTTCCTGTAATCTAAATGAAACGAACTTAATCTGTATGCATTTTAGTACTGTATTGATAACTAGCCTAGTATACCATTAGCGACATCTTCCTACAATATATAGTTAGTAGGAAAGATGACAAACGAATACTCTATTAAGCAAAAAAGACAGGGATAAATCTGTATATATATATAAATCTATGCAGACAAAAGCGGTAACGGCAAAATCATCGTGGGGATGGCACCACAGTCAACGCTGATAGATATGAGTGCAAAACTAAAAATTAACTCCGACACAGAAAAAAAGAACTTTGGAAAAACGAAAAGCTTCTGGGAATGGCTGCTCATTGGAGAAATAGGGCCCATTGATATCTCACGCACGAACTGGTCCAAAGAGGGCCTCAAAAATTCACAGCATTGACAAAGCACTCGATCTGATACGCATTTACAGCAGAACAAAGGAATGTGAGAACTTGACCCACATTTTACTCGAATATTCTGTTATCGGAAACGCTCAAGAAAACGGACGATCTAGCTAGCTTGGTGGCGAAGTTCGTCAATAGCGCGATAGAAAGCAGAGAACAAAGGAGAACAGCTGTTAGACAAAGTAATGAAGGGAAAAGTCGACCTAAAGGGTGAAACAGACGCACAGCCAATCAAGGCAGTCATCAGTAACGTGCTACACATAATCCCGCTAGATATCGATGTAAACTTTAAATTGGAAAAAAATGAAAAACACAGTTTAGTCGAATCGCGTAAAAAAAAAAATAAGTGTATCTATCGGACAGAGTCAGAATCAAATATTGACTGACACGAATGGCTGACAATAAATATATTCACTATATTACATTTCGAGCTTTTTCTATTACGCACATATATAAAGGTATCATAGTCTCGTAGGCATATACATGTGCAGACAACGTGTGCTAGCTTATGAAGTACAGCATCAGGTCTTTGTTTAATGGAGTTCAAATATGTTCTTTACATAGACCTGTAATATAAGATATCAGGCGTAAAATCAAAAGTTTGCGTGACCTAATACCTAATGAGTCACCGAATAAGTACCAGTGACCTAACAAGAGATTTCCCCCTCTTTCTTTGTCGATAGATATATATGACAGCTTGCCACATAATTTTGCATTCGATGAAAACCCAACTTCTAGAGAAAATTGCCCTTCGAGACTCTATAGACATTTCCACCCTAAACTTTTACTCTAGTAGGATAAATGAACTACAAAACGAATAGCGGAAGGTCATTGGTAATGATGGCTTATACATCAACTGAAACTAGAAGAAAGAAGAAGAAAAAAAATCGAAATTTTATTTTTTTTAGAAAATTTAGTTAGCTTTTTTTTATATCTACCCATATTTTACTTGAAAAAATCTAGATTCGCAAATTTATCCAGCTCAAAAGACCCCTCAGAGAATAAAATTGAACTATTTTTTACGGATTGTTTGAATTGCCTCCTAGGAATATCTAGAACATCAAAACAAAAAAAAAAACAAGGACAAGCTTTTTTGTTCCCCACAAAGCGTAACGATAGTTGAATTGGCCGTAAGCCGAGGTCAGCAATCCTTTCGTAACTTCTACATTTAAAAGCAAAACTGCAGTACCCTATTGCAACACCAATGCTGATATATCATCAATTACACAAGTGTCTATTTCTGTAAAACTTTACTATGTAAACATCTGCACTTAACTGTGTTACATGGAAAGCCATGCGTAAACTGTGGAAGAATGGCTATTAGGTTATAACTAGCCGAAATCACTTCTGTTATGAATACGATTAGCTTGATACCTTTGCATAAGTGAAACAAAATGTGTTTAATAGCAAAACAGGTACATGGTGTAGTTCACGTATGGCGCTCTAGAGTATCTATCTATCTATTTAAATATAGAGCAGCACACTTTTCCAACCCAAATCGACTCCCTTGTGTGCATAAATTCAACTGATTTCTCCGAGCTTTCTATTGTCTTTCCCCGCGAAGAACTAGTCCCAATATAAATCCAATCTCATACACGTGTACTTTCATACACGGATCACTTGTATTTATATCTACTGCAATCCTATTCGATCCGACATCACCTGCAGTAAAACGGTGAGGCTGATTAATATCGCACGCTTGTACGAGCGAGATGGGAAGGTTCTATGGCTGAATTATGATAGCTTACTATTATGCTGCATATGCTCACTTGGTCGAAATCGAACATTTGTGAAAAGTCAGTGCAGCTGAGAACAGTACCACTTTCCAAATTTTGTTCAAGCTAGACAGCGTACCAATCTGGCCTATAATGCAATGCAGTGTTACACTGGCTGTTTTGTTACCGCTAAATCAGCGGGATAATCCATATATTTGGCACCTCCTAATAGTTTGGGTTGTATTGAAGTTTGACGGGACGTTCGCAATAATGATGATCTTGATTGACAGTCGTCGGGCGAGCACATAACGTACAAGCAGAGCTAAATGTAGAAATAATTGTTACAAATAAGTTTAATGGGTGACAAGTAATAACTATTGAAAAATATGAAGTTACTAGTAGATTAGTTAAGGCTGTGTGCAATGTTAATTCCAGTGTACAAGTTGAGTAAAATTTGTACGTTTTTCTGTTGGTCGCTTTAAAATTAAGTCCAATTGCTTCTACAAGTAGCACGATACACGCAATGCCTTAAAGCATTATTTCAAAAAAATCAATGAGATTACTGGAGCATTTGAATAGAAAGGCGGCGCCATTCAACTGCTGGAACCAAAGCATTTCAACGGCATGCCAGAATTTATGCATCACGACCACTAAACAATAGGTGTCGATAAATTATCGAGTAATATTTCCTGTTAAGTCGGGTTAAAATATTAGAACAACTGCAGGATAACAGTAATACTGTTGTGATATTTCAATCGAAGTACGGTAGCTGTGACGAGACAACGATTGCTAACAGATTAGACTGAACCATAGTTAATAATTAACTAGTTAATAATGAACGAGATAACCAAATTGGTCGGGGCGGACCAGCCGTTTCGCTTGTGGACCGTGCACGAAAATGCAACGGCAGAAGATTTTCCACATAAGGCACACTTGTCGATGCGCAACATGACGCTCTCAACCGCCGACATCTACTACCATAAAGTTCTCGCGTGTAATTAGGGCAAGCTATAGAATACGAGAATACATTACACGATTTCAACTTTCCCCACCATAAAACGACGCCCAGAATTCAGCATAAACGATCGCTGAGATCGGCGACGAGTTCCAATATGCCATAGCTGAAATCGGTAGTCACACCTGAAGGTTTTTAGATGACTCCCAAATAGTAATTTACAGTGATGTCCGCGCTCGCCTATAAGCAAGCCTTTTATCTCCGTCGATACGGCTGACGGGCTAAATTTTCGTCACTAATTTACTCCTTGCGAATCAGCTCGCCGGGAAAGTAGTGTTTGCAGTATCATTATCAGGCGTCGCTATAGCTTTGACGCCTATCCGCCATATTGCGGACTCCCGCTTCAGGATATCTACCCAGGTCATTGCAAACATGCTATGCAGTATTGACAAAAATTCGAATACAACTAATTTCCTTCGCCTAATAGCACTTACTGTATGGGAGGAGTGCCCCAGGATTAAACGCGAAGTTTTCGGAACCGTTGACCGATTTTTTCGTAACAGATGCAGCGCTAACGAATCATTAGGTGAAACTCTAGAGGCATGCTGCGATAACTCCGCCAGGTTAGGAGTGGTACCTGTGCCAACATTGTCAAGAACATGTGTATCAAGCACATCCGTCTATGGAAATACCTCCCGATGCACAAATTAACCACGAACATGCGTCCTACAGCGGCTGCTGCCGACTGCTCAGTTTCCGTTGGTCATCGATGACGATAGGTAGCCAAAACTGTTCGTAATAGTATCATTCCGTTTACTAATATTGTTGTTGACGAGATTTTTTTTCATTTAAGACTCCAATAGACACTTGCTTGATCACATTTGTCGCCAGAAGTGGAATGGTCTAGAATATTAACAACACTTGCACAATCTTTTTTCTAGGAATGCCACCGTGTATCGCACGTTCAATCAGGTCTCGCTGACCCGACTCACATCACGATTAAATTCTTTGACAGTTTTAAACTGCCGGTTCATATTCTGCGAATTTAAACAAGTAGCCTCAATTATTTTCATGAATAACGTTCACTCTGCGAAAGTAAAAAACGTCGTTTAAAGTCTGACAACTTGACATGATGATTCATGCATATGGGTATTTTTTATCAATCAGCTGAGAGAAAAATCCAGATGTATGCATATAGGGCAAAAATCGATGGTGGTATTTTTTTCTCCTACCTATAACCAGGGTAGAAATCTATTCTTTTAGTTAGAGTATTTTTTTTTAACTATCTTCAAAGGTCCTCTGAAGAAAGAACTAGAAAATCTAGGACATTTTTTAACGTCAGGTGTTACTTTGTTGGCGCCAGTTTATCACCAATCGATATCTGTTGACAAGTAAGCCCTAACCTTAAGGGATATTTGGCATGAAATAGAATTGCAATTTTTTTAGGAATTCGAATTACTGAAATTGATTTTCCACGGCTAAGTCTTACATAGGAAAAGTATTTCATAGTATTAATCAAAAGCTCTTGACAGGCCGAACCCAAATCCAATACATGTTAGTTTTAGCTTTGGAGCGAAAATGCCGTTTGGAGGCTGAACATTTAACATAGGGTGACAGTCAATATAAATAGGGTTATGTTTTCT
>NW_019215745.1:0-5962 GCF_002532875.2 Varroa jacobsoni | reverse complement strand
AAAAAAAAAAAAAAAAAAAAAAAAAAAAATAGCCAATATGAACCTCTGTTGGCTATGTGCCATGTCCGATAGGAAGGAACACTATGGAGCAGGGCTCCTCAACAGAAGGCCAAGCAACAAAACAAACAGGAACTGCCATACAGACGACGAGTTGCTACTGATTGATGTACTCGCAGATAAATGATAATAAAATTGAATATATCGAAAACGACAAAAATAAGCTAGTACCCGGTATGGTAAATTGTCTGCAAAGAGTGACCCGACGACGCTATATATCTCGCTAGTCAGACAATTTTTCTATCAAAAAAACTATTTTCTATCAAGCAATAAAATGCGTTTCCTTTTCATATCTCAGGCAACGAAACCTCATTTTTTCCATGTAGCCTTTGACTTGGAGTAAAAAAAGCGAAAAGAAAATAGCAGTATAGCACAAAGTGTCTAACTACTTTTTGCTTTGCCAAAATTGATTTATGCACGCTATCATCCATAGGTGACATAAGCAGCCTATACAGATTTACGGCTATATTTACTCGATCATTTGCGGTTGGTTTGGCCATTTCCAGTGTCATAAACAGCCAATAGGTAATTTGTCAGAGGATGGAGCTTCTCAAGCTGGAGAGAAATATCAAGAAAACAGCCATTGTTATCCTCGTTTATCGAAAGGTGCTGGCTTGGGCGTGGGGTACTTGTATAATATCAAAAATATTTAACACATATACGAGCGGTATAACGGGCAGCATAGGCTTAGACCAAAGTCTAACACTTTTATGATATTGTTTCGAGTCTTACTTTAAAAAATTCATAGCGGACCTTATTTAAAAACTTGCCCCTGCTCGAATAATTCGTTGTACTAACGACCCCCTGCTTGTTAAACAAGCAACAGTACACACAGAGCTTTTTTTCGCGTAACTTCTATACATTATAATAAGATGATAAATCGTCTTCAACTGATCGTAAGGGAACAACGTTCAATGGCACATAATTTAAAACTACCGCTGCTGTGTGGCAAAGACAAGCTTCTGAATCTGTTTGAGAGGAGATTCGGGCGGCAATATTGCTGATTTTGTAGAAAGCTAAAACTAAACCCGTCTGTTCGATAGTGGCATCCGATACTATATCTGATACGATACTAGATCTGATACGATAAGCAGCTTTATAAATGTATGGCACGCATTGCAATGTAGACCTCTTTGAAACAACATACCTACATAGGTTTGTCCTGAGGTTTCCTCGTATCCTGAGGCGATATAGAGGACGTTATTTATGATGGTTGTATACATCTCGTACTGGTCTTTTATACAACGTAGCCTGGTCATCGGTCACCACATCAATAAGACACTAGGTTAGAATAAAGGATCGGAATCGTTTACCACTTCGCACTATACGAACAAAGTGGATATTGTCATTATTATTAACGTAATTAAGGGCTTCAGCTGTTAATACGTTAGATTTCCTCTCGAAAAAAAAGGTTAAACGTATGGATTAAAACGATCACCGTCATGATTGTGGTAAGACAGGCAAACAAACGCTTACCAAACTACAACTTTTATCGGTATAGAACACTGTCTCCGTTGCAAATTGTTATTAGTATTTAGGTTCTAGCGTAGAAGACCAAGGATCAGTAGCATTCAAGAGCTTTATAGTAGCGATTTTTTTCGTAAAATAAAATAAACACTAAAATTTAATCAATACACAACGTAAAAAGGAACATGTATGCTCCGAAGAAGAGTTAATTAAATATTTTTTTCAAAAACAATATTCCCATATATATATATATATGCGCAACGTCACCGAAGACACGGATTTTATACGACACGTTTACTGTATCACTGTTCTATCTATGGCAACAACAGACCTAAAAATATCCTCCAATCAAGATCACAAACTTCCGCATTACTAAATAGATCTTTCTTTATTTCTCCTATTGGACTACAATGACTAACCATTTTACTAAACCACAACACACTTATCGGATGTGAGCAAGTATATCTGGTGGGCGTCTACTTGTGGGATGTTGAAGGGCCGAGATGCGACCTGCGCCGTCCTGTACTCCATCTTTTAGGTTTCGATGCTAGCCACAGCACTTATGGTTTGTGCCCACGTAAGCTTCTATTTTACTTCAATGAAGCGTCAGACCTAAATTTAGATTTTCCTTCCTCTAATAAGGGTATAGATCCATGTCTCTTTTGGCCCACGGGTACTTGTCTGTATGCTTACTGTCATTGCTTAACGTAAACTTTGTGATGTTTTCGTTGTAGTAACCGGCGCATAATTCCAGCCTTTACAGAAGGGTTGTGGGTATTTGGGGCCATCGATATTCGAGACGTAGATGACTCAGCCCAGTATAACAGCAATGAGTTGTACTGTGTAAACGATTAGCGATTTATACAGTAGAATCAAGTTAAAATCGCGCTCATACCGGCCTCAATACTTTACGCGGTAGTCATAACCAGTGAAGATTTTACGGTATACTGGCGGGGTGCTTCGACAGGCCATTGAGATGCTGTAACTTTACATGACTTTTAAACATTCCCTGAAAATCCGACTGCAACTTTTTCTCACTAGTATTTAATAGCTGTTCGATGGTTAAAAGCTAAAAATGTAACTCTGAATCAGTTAAAACTTGCGCGGCATATATTATTTGCGAACTGCGCTATGTATCGCTTGGCTTATGTTGATTTGCTGGTAATACTCTAATAGGTCGTTTCAAATATGCCAATTTCGGGCTACCGCAAAAATGCTACATGGTTACTTTAGGTTAATCCTCTATATTAGGCAATAAATATCGTTGCTTGCTATATATAGCATATATTCGTAGACTAATTTGTATGTATTTTATTTATGTTGAAAACGTCTTCGAGTTGTTTGATGAAACGATGCCCAGACTTCATTGATTGCGGCTAGTAGGTGGTATAGGTGTCGACTACCTGCTTGTTCTAGACCTACTGCAGTATTAAGTAATATAGCCGAGGTTCTACCTAGCGCAAATACTATAGTGTTTATCTGCAAAGATTTCGATTATTATTTACTATGATTGAGACATTTGTTCACATACAAATATGATGACCACACAAACAAGGCATGTTACGCCTCATTCCGGAGCGGTTCAGTTTGGCCTAGTTATCAAACATTTACAAATCCTATAACAAAATTTCATAGCAAATAGTACATCGCACAATTTAGCCTTTCGTCATTTCTTCAACCATATCTTTCCCGTTAAATCCGCGCAAATATTGATTATACTCTTTTATGGCCTAGTGATTTACACCACAATCCCTGTTTCTAGCATGGAAAACGATATGTTTGACCTAAAAATCCTTTCGCCTTATCGTTGCTTGCCGTTAATGTAGGCTCACTGTGATAGCAGAAAAAGTTGATGGTAGGCTTGTCAGTATCTCTATATTGAATGAGCCTCGATCTAGTAGAAAGAATCATTTGTAGTGAATTGTGATTATCGTTATTTTCTAAATAGTGTATATATTGACAATATTGTTTTATCCGACCAGCGCGTTACGCCAGTGGGTACAATTATACACTATTGATAGTCATATGTTAGTGACGATCTTAGTGTAAATACAAGCTCACAGGTACGTACTCACATGAACTAAGTTGAGTCATAAATCTGGGACGACGCAGTTCTTCGAATTTTTCTATAAAACCAACAGCGACGCTGTCGGCTTCCATATATGCTCGAAAAGGAGCGGTCCTATAATGTCGTCAGGGTACAAGTCAACGTGAGGAGTTTTATAGGCCTTCACCTGCTTTCAGGTTGCGTCTGAAGAGATAACTTTAGGTAAGCTATAGCCGGGAAGGAAAGCGGCGTCTTCTCCATTCTATCGGAGTTTGATAAAACGCATTTCGCTACTTCATATTGCTCCATCTTTTCAGACTTGCTGCTAACAACAAAGAAAAACAAACGAACAAACACTAACGGGAGTTTCAATCTTTTAAAAGTTGTTATTAGAGACAATTTACGACAACGAGTTCCATGCAGTTCCTGTTCTAAATATGAGTCATCATAAACAAGATGTTTGTCTGTGACACAGTGGAGCTCATCGGAAAATATGGACTGCTATGTACAGGGCGATTAAGGGATTGTTGTGCTAGCACGTTTGAAACTTGTGCTTTAGTTTTTTACTCTTCGCATAAAATAATTACAGAAGAATATTGTGTTATTACCCTGTGTATTGCAAGCTAGAAAAACGTCAAATTCACACTTTTCAAATATATTGTCAGAACTTCCACGAAAGCTCACGAGTTTATTCTTTCCAACAATTGAATTAAAGCAATGATTTCTTACGGAGCTCAAAAACAAATGAAGCACGGTTTGAATACACAGGACGATGGTGAATACAAACACCTCCTACACGTTTTATTATTTGTCCTTTTACCTGGGAAACGTAGCAGTGGCTTTTCTTTTCTGTACAGTTTACACCCGCATAGAAAGTTCGATACGGCTCGCATAGTTTTACAATTCCGTAACAATTGTCTGTTTGTTTTTTATCAATTTGAGGTCAATTTACAAACGATTCGCTTGTATAGCGTGGGATTCGTCTATACGAATGCTCACAACAATACATCTGTGAACAGGAACATGTTCCATAGTTTCTTTTTTTTTAGGCCAACTATTAGGATATATCAGGTTGTTGCAAGTCACGTTTTCGCATGTTCATATATCGAATAATCTTACTTTGTGTCTTTAGATTTGAAATGAATGTTGCTTGTTTTTGCCACTGTTTGGCCGGTGTAATGAGCTTGTGACGCATGACGTTGGACGAGATTTGGTAACGCATCGATAAGCTGTTTTTGCCGTTCTAGAGTAAACTAATATCCCTATACCTGCGCATATCGCATTGGGTTTAAATAAGCCTTAATTGACATAATACATAATCTTTTCAGCCAGTTTACGTATGACCTGGCAGCTCTCTTCCCTTAGTGGCACCGTCTGTATTGGGAAGTAAGCACCCATACCGCCTCGAACGAAATCAGATCTTATAGAACACCCAAGTAAAACGAGCGATATTTTACTTTGGCTACGAACGGTCGTTGTCAAGCTTTAGACATTAAGCATTAAGTACACAGGTCGAGACGAACGCCTTTCAGTCGGCAATGTCGTCCATTGTGGATCGATAATTAAATTAGGTTCTGAATAAATCGCCCCCCTGCGAATCGTAGCTAAATTTATTAAAAGTAAATATAAGAGTCTATCCCTATACATCTAAGTTCAATGGAAACAGTGGTGTGTCACAAACGTGAAGTCAGCGCAAACGGCGGGCGTGTTCACGAGCAAGGTCCGGCAAGTATATATATATATATATATATATATATATATATATATATATATATATATATATATAACGGCTAGCGTCTGTCGACCAGGCGGAATTTACACATTCGTTAGATACAAAATAGTCTCTAATTGCCACTTTTAAATAATAGCAACTTTATTTTACCCATTGTTCCTCAATACAACGCCAAGCAGCCTTATAGAGAGGAGAGATATATATATCTCATACAATAGATATTGTGTAATATCATATCACGTTCGAATCAAGCTCAAGTGTAGCAAATAACGATAGGATCCCATTTAGAATTTATGATCGCCGGTGTGACAATGACGGTAATGATTTTGTGTGTTTATGTATACATGTGTTTGAAGACCTTGTCTACTCTAACGTTCGCTGGTAAA
The DNA here is from genome assembly GCF_002532875.2 of Varroa jacobsoni. Taxonomy (NCBI): domain Eukaryota; kingdom Metazoa; phylum Arthropoda; class Arachnida; order Mesostigmata; family Varroidae; genus Varroa; species Varroa jacobsoni. The sequence continues at coordinate 273 of NW_019215745.1, read as the reverse complement.
AGGTTTATAGAATTAGATGATATCCCTATACTTGTCTAAACAATTTGATCAGCTTCGTAACTGTAAATCATATTTGCCCTACTAAATCAAAACGATGTATTATATATAGCATTATAAGGCAAACGAGAGACTTCAAGTGTGTCAGTGGAAACATATCAGAGCTAAGAGTTGTCTTAAATATACTTCACTTACTATAGATAGTACGTGGAGTATATATAGTAATCCATTAAAGTTGAAATTCAAAACGCTATATACTATATATAGTATATAGCG
>NW_019215744.1:0-5984 GCF_002532875.2 Varroa jacobsoni | reverse complement strand
TCGTAACATTTATAGTCTTAAACTACAGAGAATAGAGTACTCGTCCAGCAGCTGTTAACTACGAATTTGTAAGTAGTGCTGTAGTGCTGTCGCTACTGTTGTGCTTGTACAGCTCTATTGAATAGGCGTAGGAGTGAGAAGGCACAAGAACACGGACCTCCTATTCGCTAATTATATTTCCGAATTTTAAAGGATTCGAACATAAATAAGTGTTCAAAGAGAAAAGTAATTAGAGGAACACACGGGCCAACATATTTCCTCACACAATTTAGAGGTGTGGGATTTGGAAACCTTAGACTCAGGTTGGGAGAAAAGCCACCCAGCTTTTTCGAACTAAGCCAGCTACTATATGAAATTTGGCATATGGCAAATAATTGCCCTCCAGGAGTTCAATGTGATTACCACAGACAGGCTGAGGAATAATGCGGGCTGCAGGGGATGAAAAAGAGGCGCAGACACAGCATATTACGTGCAGCATGTACCATGTATCAAGAATATAGAACTCACAACTTATCGGCATTGCCGTACCGTTGCTTCGCTTTCATTCTCTTACGGTGTTCCAGTTAGAAACGGGGGCCTTCGTTGTGAAAACTGATACCGCGCCAAAATGCACAGAGACCCAAACGGCAAAATCGACTCAATAAAAAAGATGCAATAAAGATGGAGTCCACAAAAAACGAAGCGACAGACAAAGGAAGTGAGGGACAACGAAAAGGGAAGAATGGGTGTGAAGAAATGCGAAACTCCCGATGAAAAAACTTGCGACTGCCTGGGGCTTATGAAGACGTACGAAATTGGAAAACCAAATGAAAGCAGCCCATCAAGGCGGCAGCGGAAAAGCGAATAAGTGACATCACGGAGTTCCGAATGTCTGGAGGTGCAGGAAAGCAACTGAGGAACTGTGTGAGGTGTGTCTAAATGTGGCCTCTCTTGCTCGGCTTATCGACTGGTTAAAGACGCCCCTTCACCTGCTAATGTATCCCTATACCCTTATTCCTTTTGCTGGCGCGTGGGGGCCATTTTTTTCTCTACCCGATCCTCTGCAATAGAACCACGACACCCCGAGGAAGAAAAGACTGCTGCGCAAACTTCCCATAGAGGATTTTCCCACCATTTTACCCGCTCAAAGTCCGGTCGCCGAACTGCGACCATGTCCGGTTTTGTCTGTTTATTCTGCCTTACTGATAGTGCGAGGCTCAGCTTGACATTGCTGCTGGTGCAACAGTCGAGATTGTCGTTACATCTCAGCGATCTGCACTGGTTAAGGTAATATTGGCATTTGCAGGTGTGTAGCATTGTGGTTGTAGTACTAGCCGTAGCAGAACACACAGAGATATTCGCATGCAGACATGGTAGCGTTTGTGTGCGAGTGTGCGTGTATAAAAGCAAGGCGATAGAAGTAGCAGCCAGCAAGCATGAGCCAAGCCAAGCCAAGCGTTCCCGCGTTGGCGTAACCTATATAGGATAGGCTCTTAAACTTGCACAGTCTTACAGGCTTGATCTAGCAGTTCAACCTGATAGGTTGTGAATAGGCTGTGGCAATGTGCCTGTGGCCGCCGACGGTTGCGCTATAACATAGCGTAGAGGCAACATGATGGTTAGTGGATCAGCAGCCTGTTTAACGCACCGTTCATCTAGCCGCTGGCTGGATAGACCCGTCTGGGTCGGCAGTAACGGAAAGTCGGGCTGCTTCTGAGTGAACGTGATCTGGCTATCCAGCCCTGCTAGCCCCAGCTTCCTCCCCTTACATTTCTCTATATGTCTTCTATTCCTTTCATTGGAGAAGAAAAGAAGGGCAAGAGAGAACAGTGCCCTCTTCACTCTTTGCCTGCATCGACCTCGGCACACTTCCGTATTCCCTGTGCATCAGTCTCTCCCGTTTAGCGCCACTCTTTCTCACTGTAACTTATAGGGACCTCCATGACCCTTCCACCCCCTCGAACAACCACTAGCGGGCACAACAAGCAGAAGACCACTGCTGAACGAGGAAAAGTGGCCTATCCTCTAGGGAATAAGATCCGTCTGCACTGCGTCCTTCCTGGCATAGAACATCTACTTTGTACCGTACTCTTCCTTCCGCTACTGCATTTGGAAGTACATGCTAAGAAGTAGGAAGCAGCACTGACACGCGCTTAGGGCAAAAGAACGCCATCCCCACACACAGCAGCGGCGGCGGCGGTGGCGGCTGCAGGGCGTGCTAGCTTGCGTAGGCATTGCTAGCCTGCGGATGTTTGATGACATTGGCCGGCTAGGGGCGATTCAAACGAAGCCAGACTGAGCCGTCGTCCGGTTGAATGAGTCGACCACGAATTCAATCCCTGTCCCGGACTTTCAAGGGTTCTTATCAACACGTGCATTCCTGTGTGAAGTAGTAATGAAAGCGTTCAATTTTTTTCCTTTAGCAGGCATTCATGAAAGTTGTTGATTAGCTGCGAGAGGACATGCGGCACCAGCGGTACTTTGCCAGAGGCAAGATTAAATCATTGCTTTGTCGATACCAGCCAATGCCGATAACGATGCGAGAACGCCCTGAATAACTATTATCATGTTGCGTTTCCTCATCAAGCTAGTAAAGTTACAAATTAGGACAAGTATGAATTACCATACATCGAAAGCGATGCTGTCAGTGACAGGACAGTGAGCCGGGGAAGGACTTCGCAGGATTGTATACGATTAGAAAAATATCGCTAGATCTAGACGAATTAGCATAAATTACGCTAATTATCGATTTGACTATGGCGGTGTTTAGCGATCGCGTTATCAGACGTCAACTTGTATTCAATGACTTTGGGTAGAGATACCTGTCTGGTAGTACAAATGGCGGACACTATTCATGCCTAATGCTTATACGGCTAATCCCGTCAATTCCCTGCCTAAGCAGGTAAACTATTTTTTTTTCGATAAAAATCTATATAAAAAATTTTCTATAAAAAAAATAACGACAGATGATAAACGAGTGTTAACATTAATGTAATTTTATTTGAGAAAATGTTTTTGTCACCCATTAAAAAGGCGTACAGAGAATGCATTAATTCATAGGAAAAAAATTATGCTTTCTAAAAGTACTTAAAAAACACGTAACCCGCATCTGATTTAAGAATGACTGCAGTGGCCGTCACAATAGGCTTTTTCCCTATAGAAGGTATTAATTGAAAATCGCTCTGCGTCTGCAGACACTAACTAATATGGCGATACTTTCGCAGTGCCATCTATAACTTGTCAAGCTTTTACTGGTACTGTATGTTCGGGTAAACACTGAAATAAATATTTTTGAGACTTTAAGAAAATTAGACTAAATATGCGCCATAACGCTAGTTTTTTCAGCGTCATTCTGGATTTCGTCATAGATTGCTTCTATTCGTATATTAGTGTTTTATATGATTTATTTTCCATTAACCGTAATCAACCACTCTAGGAGTAGCTTAATTTCGTTGCGTTTCTATAAAATATCGCATATATATAGCAAAGAGGGTTCAAACTCTTATACTTTTGTGCTTTTTAGGGAAACGATTCCATAGCAAGTAATAATCAGATTCTGCATCACACAGTATTAGTATAGGACGTGCCAAAAAATAAGTTGACTTTTTGTTAAAATGTATCACGTCTCCTCCAAAACGACTACCATTCTGCCCAATACTTTAATAAATATCTTTTGTTGAATGTCGAAGCGTACTTTTGCTGAATTAGGGCATCGAAATCTCGTACGGCGTAGACTTTATTATCACGGTTTCCTCGCAGAAAAATAGACTGGCATCAGGTTTGGTACGAAGTACTTTATAAGGCCTCTTTATCCACGCTGGCAGCCAGTTTTTCGTCTTGTTCGAAATTAAATCTACCAAAGGCCTTTTAAGCGCGTCGCAAAATCGTTTCTTGTAACAGTAATTCAATAAAACGTACCAATCGGCACTATACCTTTAAAAAACGCTTTACTTTTAAACCCACTATACATAAACTATGAATTTACAGTTGTCCATTAAATGCAATTGCGTTAATTAACGTAGCGTCATTGCTACAGACAGTCTTTACCGAAACAGTGTGACGTCCGCAACTGCTTTGTTCGGTTATTGCAGGGGATGGACTTTTCCTGTTTATAACGTCTTAAAGTTGCGATGGCCGCGAAGATGGATGGATTTGACGGTCGTACAGATCTTTGAGATATTTCGCTATAGCTTTTCAGTATTCCTTCCTAGCTGGTATAGCTCGTCAATGTTCTTCGTCTACCGGAATGCGCTCCCCGAATATCCTCAACACTTTTATCTGTCTCTTATCTTTTTTTTTTATACAATTAAATAGTAAGTCGCACAGATGGATCTGTTTAAAACACTACACGATATGGTCTTTGTATCTCTGCTAGATTTGCATAGTCCCAACAGGATTTAAAATCTCTTTGTTCAAACACGAACATTAGTACACTTGTGATCCTCGCTTAGTAACTTTAATTCTGGAAGGAAGGAACGGTTAAGAAAGTTATGATCTGTTAAACGGTGTATACTTCTTTTCGGACACCCTGTATAGATCGACGTCATACGCCTTTTTCAAAACCGTTCCTATCCTCAAACCATTAATGAAAGAGTTGAAAAAAATTATTTGCTGATACTGGGCGCGATTAACCTTACTCTTGAAGCATGTATGAGAAGTAGAAACATTTTTGCCCAGTGAGAAGTCAACTTTTCATAATCCAACTTCTGTGAAGTACAATAATACATTAATTCTGTGTGTTTTCGATGCTTTGCATTCTATTTTATGTCGATATTCTTTTTCTAGTAGTTTCCTATGCTGCACAAATTATGTTGTTTATAATGCTATAGTTTTCATTCGCATATGTCCTGAAGGACGTACGACGAGCACACACGGCACGTACGTTGCATGTTGGGACCGTGTATGTTTATTATCAGGAATGCTTGCGCGGTCGGTCTCTGTTCAATTGGCGCTCACTGGCTTATATCAAATCCTAGTGTTGCTAATCAGGAATTGAGCCTCTTCTTAGTACAACACCTGACTGTTTTGTATACATTCTTTGGTAACTAAACGAGATACGTTAGTCCCTCTCTAATTCTTTCTTCCCATAGCTCATGTGAATTTCTATGCATGTGCTCTTTTCCATCTATGGAAGGTATCGGTTTGACTGCTGTTCCTTGATAATCGCCCATTCCCGTATGCACTGAGGATTCGTAAATGATTAGCCTCTACGAACACATAGAATTCCGCCTAAGACGTTCAATGAGTGGAACGCTAGATGCTCGTATGCTTGTTGGCCTTTTTCGTCTGCTTTTTCAACGAACTTAAGCGTACAGCGGAGTTTTGGTACCTTCATCGTTATACGTAGCAATTTTTCCGAGGATTGCACGGCATTCTCATAGGGTAATGCTCATACCCGGCCTTCTGACGAATAGGACCAAACCAGCTTGCCAACGACAGAGTATATAAATACAGGTGCGGGGAACTAAAACAAGGCGGGGTAAGCTGATATTCAGAGCGCTGGAAGGCTGATGACAAAAGCAATGTTAAGTTCGACAGACCTGGTGTGTATATATGTATACATATATATACAGAGCCAGCCTCTATGTAAATTCCACTCTCAGAGTTCCATATGTGAACTAACACCTGACGGCTGGAGTTTTCCCTATATTGTATATATGGTCTCCAACGCATACATGTATATATACAGTTACGTTCAGACAAGTCCTGGCAGGCTTTCCTGAGATGTTCCATTGAAGCAAACTTGGTCTTATACTATTTTTACGTTGCTTGGCGGTTCTGTGGCTGTATATTTCCGCGGCTGCGTAAAACTGTTTTTCATTATTTAGATTTAGCTAATATTCATAATTAGTTGTACAAACAATAATCATTATCATATTTTAGAACATTTATTTAGTAGCTTATCATATTTTAGGATAATAGTACATACTACTCGTTATGTGAGCCTCTTCATTTTCGCAAGTTAGTAGTGCTACGATATTAGATATTCTAGTGCACACACCGTT
>NW_019215743.1:0-6046 GCF_002532875.2 Varroa jacobsoni | reverse complement strand
ATTAAACGTGAAGTATTTTATTTTCTTCGCAAATCGGTGAGTCAAGATTGGATTATTTAAGTGACACAGGTAAGGAAACGAACTAAAATTATAAAAGCCTTTTTCTCTAAAAAAAAAAAAAACACTTCTGAAGTTTGATTTGGATGACGGTAAAAGTAACAGGGTAATATAAATAAATAAGCCAACAAGGGATTATCTATATCTATATTATAATAACGAAGCGAACAGCCGTGGTAGTAAAATGGGCTACCTCGACGGTCCCCGAAACGCCAATCGATCGTTTTATATTTGAAGGGCCTGAAGCGATAATTTTTGAGGTACGTTGAAGGTCGCTGCCAATATCATCATATTCGACCGCTAAAACAAGTTACTTACTGTACAGTCGTTCGTGTATGTATGTCCACTTTTTCTGCCCACTATATCTAGCTAGCTGACAGTATTGTTGGCGAGTGAAACCATTTTGAGAACATGCGTATTGTCTTAAGAACTAAGTGTTTTAGGAACGTCAAAGATAGCCACTAAATAGCCGAGATAAAAAAAATTGCGCTTTCTTACCTTTTTAGCTTGTTTGGCTTCTCCACGACACTTCAGTCGTTTTTAACTCCACCTAGGCGCAGTGGGCTTCAATCAGGGTTTGTTGATCGTTTACAAGCCAAACGGATAACTAGATTCTTCTAATAACGCATTAGCTTCAATTATCTCTTGAACGGTGCAACAAGTATTCAATATGGCAGCTTGAGTTCGTCGTGAGCGAAGGGAGCCTAGCTTGATTGGGGCAGGAGCGTGAACGTCGGTACGGGGGCTATAGCGGGGTTATTGGCACAAAAACCCCCGTTTCTGTGCTGTAGTTTGTTGGCGTATATGATATCTCATATTCGGCTGTGTTCACTACAAGACGTTCGGGTGCCGGTCGATGGTCTGACGTAAATTCAAGAGCTCGATAACACAAGCGGGAGAGGGTATCTTGTTATAGCCATGTTTCTACCTATGAGGACGTACCAAGCAAATATGTTCACGCATGGAGTTGTCATTATGCCGACTGATGCACGCCAGCGCATTTAAGAATCGGAGCACCAAAGTAAAGCCAATATTAAAAGTCAGCGCTTAACAAGCGCGTTCATGACCATTGTGTCAACACGAAACAAAACATAAGAGCTTGCTTTTCACATAGTAACATAGCACTCTAACTGTGTAGTTTTTCAAAAGCTCCGTTATCCTGACCTGTATACCACAAATTTCGTTCCACACGTCATTTTGTGGTGAATAGTTCGAAAACAGAATTAGAGAACCCGGGTTATTGACCCAACCAGAAAAAAAGCATTGGCCTACGTACAAAAAGCTCGAAGGTGGATTCAAACAGATATCATATGTGAGGGCCTGTTCGAGTAGATGAGGCCTGTGCAGGTTTTGCCCTCCCTATCAATAGACGAAGTTGATAGACCTTCGTTGAGCACTGTCAGTCTCGTCAAAAGCGAGTCTTGTGAAGCGTCTACCCGAAGCTTAGCGGTGTCCATCGCAACCGGTAACAGCACTAACAATAACTGTTCAGAAAAAATGACGTTCGACTCCGTCAAAGATCGAAATAGTGGTCGTGAAATTCGCAATTTTGGTGAGTGATCGTTGCGCCTTGGGCGTAAGTCTTTATCTAAGATGTCGAAGGGTTGATTGCAAGAATAATTGAGACAACTAACAAATTCAGACGACAAAGCAGATACGATTTTTATACGTTGCTGGTACGAACTAGCGCGAGCCGTTCACTTAATTGTGAATTCAACGAGCTACACATTTGCAATGGCACTATCATCTTCTATAGACAGATCAACAAAAAAAAAGTCACTTTTATCGAAATTATCAGTAAACATTAAGAAACCGCTTGAAAACGAGCGTCATATTATATTATATTCGCAATCCTCCGAACCAAAGTCCGACCCCGATATGTCTCTTCTAGTCGGTAAGTAATGAACAAATTTTTTACAGCCTGAGTCACTTTAATTTAATCTACCAACTTCCAAAAAAATACACGAATCTGCTCTGAATGTAGTGTTCTCTTTTTCATACGTTCTGCAATATGTAGATTAAGTATGTTTGATAAACTAACAAACATTTTTTTTACGGAGCTGAGATTATTATGGGTTTATTGTATCTGCAGTTATTTTCATAAGTTGGCCAATATGTAATATAAAAATGTACAATACCCGATAGAATATGTGCAGATTACCGTAAATATCATATGAACTTACGAAGAACGTTATTTGGAGATAGAAAATTGGGTGATAGCACCGTTGTATATAGCTTGAAGTGAACTTGCGCTTTCGTATTTGGGCACTCGTCAATAGCAGTGTCGTTTCGATCGCCTGGGTTAGTACTCCAGAGTTCGGTACGTGGTTTAACGAAAGGATATTTTTGCTCCAATTGTATAATCATTTCTTCCGGTGGTCATCTATATTAATAAATATACTTAACGTGTCGATTGATATTTCGGCAAATAGTATGTGACGGGTACACAGTACGCAACAACCCAGACATGATTGTATCAAAAAATGCGTGACAAAAACGGTATAACAACTTTCCATAGTTCACTGCGCTGATTTGTTTATATGTTGTCATTTAGGTAATTGTTGAAAGTCGAGCTAGATGAACATATGTATTGCCTGGCAGTCTTAGGAGCACGTTATGGTTCAGGTTCGAATCCGAGCATAGACACACTCTGTTTCATCCTGGAAGCCAGTCATCCGACGGAATGCATAACGGCGGTACCTAACATAGTGTATACTGGGTCGGAACCTCCTAGTTCTGTAACAGAGCCGCGTTCCATGCAGAGCATTTAACTGACAAGTCTACTTATTTCCGTAATATATATGTGCAACCCTATATGTCAATGAAAAGGATAACATTAATATATGAACTTCTCTGGCACTCGCTCAATGAGTAATCTCTCCATCAAACCTAGATTCGCTCAACGTGTTTGTTCGAGAACTAATGTTATTTAGTAGGCTTCGTTGCTTCAAAGTTTTGTTGGACTTCAAATCAGTTGAGACCTTTACAGGTCTTTTTGCAAACTGAACAATAGTAAATATATGTTCAGTTAAGCGCTATTATTTCAAGCGCTAGGCTAACGGAGCATGCATAATACTGAGTTGTCGAATCATTAATTTCCAGCTAGATGGGTCACGTATGTGTACATATGTATATACGGAGGTCAAATTGGACCGATGTCACCTGGAAACGAAGTAGTAAATGTGCTAAAGTTGTTATTATTAAAATATTGTTAATTTAAACTTCAGATAAAATACCTTCAAGGTGAGTGGAATTTCCGGGAAGATTTACTATATTTCAAAACTTTACCTAACTTATGTTTAATAAAAATATGTGCTGTTAAAAGCCCTGTTGTTTTCAAGAAGGGATCCTCGGGGCCGCCGATTAATCACAAAAAAGGCTGATAAAATTATTGCGCAAAGATGGAGGAAGAATGTCATGTAAGTGGCTGTGATAATTCTGCATTCACCACCAAACAGTTTTAAACCGTCTGAAGTCACCCGACCTCAATAAAGAGCACGACGTTTGGGTGCCACCTGAGTTGACACAGAGAACCTCACTTCATAGTATCTCCAACCGCGATCCTCTACGGGAACGCAGCGAAACCGAGTTACATCTAAAGCGGTGGATCATGGTAGAAGTGCATACGACAGTGATGTACGAAAAGCTAGGAAAGGTTTTGTGACCCCATTTTGACAACGAAGACGACACATGGTGTTTAGTGAAATAAGTAGCATCTGCGGTATAGCTTAGATCTTGCACTATCAAACTATTATCTACTTAGCTCCATGCAGAATTTTCGTAATACCGCGAAGTTTTAGTAGAGGGATGCAAAAATCGCCCCGCAGTGACGGGATTATGGCGTCACTAAAAGAATAGCAAAAGTTCGTCGATCATGATGGTCTTCTAATAATATTTTAAAATTAAAAAGTACTTGTTTTCGTTTTGGCCTAAAAATTTCGTTTTGACAACCAGATACTACGCAAACGGACATTATGTTCGGCACAATCACTTGGGTATAGGTGTGTAAAAATATACTTTCAAAAAAAGTATAGAAAATTTAATTAAATCCACAAGATTTGCCACCTAAAGTGTCATTGCAAATCGAAGGGTAAGCTGAGCTGTCGAAAGCAACTATGTTAAGCTTTACGGTTGATGGACCATATAAATACGGTTTATTATGTGCGGTCCAATGGAAACGATCCAAGCTCATAGAAGTTTCGACTTCAGCAAACTACGATGAGCTCAGAGGTGATTTTGGTTTTTTTTGTAGCCCCAAGGTTTATCACATAGTGGTGCAGGCGTTGTCAATGGGAAGTAATCAATGCGTCAATAGAACTGCCCAATGTCTAAATATGGAATCATTGTTTTTACACTCATTGATGATTGCATTGCTCTCCTAACTGGATGCTATTCTGCAATTGCAGGTTGCCTTTGAGCCTGCATGTTTGTTGAACACAGTTTTCATGTGAGTGATATTTAAAATCGAGTTACCGAAGAGTTGTATATGTACCCCAGGTGAGGCCACTAATCAAATGTTTCTAGAGTCACCCTTGGTATAACTTGATTAGGAAATATCTATTAGGCAAGTCGAGGACATTTTAGGTATTTATGCCGACCTAGAAGTATTTTTTTTTAGAAAACTGACTGTGAATTATCCTTCGTGAACGGCTAAGCAAGCAAACAACCGCAGCTATGAATTAAGTGTAAACAAGACACAATCTATTTATATCTCTAGTATTTTCTAGCGAACTCAATTAATCGCAAATTAAATCTCTGCATCCTAGACCCGTTTGGTACAGACTTCCTCCAGACGCTAGAGATTTGCCCTATGCATTAACCTTGGGGTTTATCGAAGTGGAGTTCTCCACAGGACGACGTCCTTGTCTTTATATCTTTGTATTTTATTCGTATGAATATATTATTTGTGTCCTTTACAAGGTATATTCTCTAAATAGGCAAGTGTAGTTTCTGGCGGCGCTTCAATATGCCGCAATTAGAGCCTTTCAAACTAGTTTCGTTTTATCTGGTGACCGAAAGACAATCAATATCCGAGCAGTAAAAATTATCCTTTGCCATTTTGGTGAAACCTTACCCACGAATGAGCATTTAAGGCCGGCAGCATTTATGTGTTTTCATCATTAGAATTTCCTCCCAGCATATTTCAGCTTGCTATTACGCAGCTTCGTTGAAGCATACTCGGCCATAGATTATTTTTGCAAAGCGGATCTCCTGAAAGGATGAATTAACTTCATTCTTTTTGTCTTACTCAACACTGATTTAAGCGCTGCATATCAGGAGTCAATAAAATTGTTTTCAGCCTACTTATGTCTCCAATAAAGGATCCTCTAACTCAATTATTAAACCAAGCTGGACTCATAAACTCCCAGGTAGTAGTTGAAGAACCTGTAAAATTCCCGCAAAACAATTCTCATTGCCACACCGAGCTAATATGATCAAGTCAATCAAAATTCAGTTCATTTTACTATGAACTGGCAGTGCTTAGACACCACCGATGGCTGAATACCATTATGAAAATAATCCCACATATGGAAACCCCTCGTGATGTTTTGAACAAACACTAAACAGTGTTCTGGACTAGGTCACATTATAAATCTAATTGAAAAGGTGAAGCTTGATAATAATATTACCTAAGTTGGCGTCCGGTGTTCATAGTTCAACGGGGGCAACTTTTAACCACGACTCCGTATTGCACAAAATCGACCTCCTCAGCAGCGGAACGGAACAGACACTAGGAGGGCAGGAATAGCGGGCAAGGTACAAGGAATAAACGAGTGTTCGTATGCTATTAAAGCTCATAGTTTTAACTAGTCTCGTAAGAATTAAAGTAGGCTCGGCAGGTCCGAGTTGCCAAAACTTCGGCTGAAAGTATCAATAAGGGAACCCTCTTTTTTTTTTTTATGTGCCATTTGGACTACTAAATCATATAAGAAAATTAAAAGAACACTGGGGTGTCAAATACATTCGGCTAACGATTCGTTGTTCCCTT
>NW_019215742.1:0-6051 GCF_002532875.2 Varroa jacobsoni | reverse complement strand
TATATATTGTGTCGGAATTTTCAAAAACGCCTCTAGTAATTGTGATTATTTTTTTATAACAAAAAACTCAATGATTAAAAGTTTTTTGTTATAAAAAGTAGGAATTTAGTAGCACCCAACGCTACCGAGTTGAGTGTATTTATTTACCTATTATTGAGTAAGACAGTCCCATAAAATAAGATTGTCGGATATCATCAATTAGGAAAACCTTATTCGTAATTGTTGTCACTATGTGCAAGCCTAATAATACATTTTAAAGCATAAATAGTTTATCAATGCCCTACAGATTGAATTTCCCTGTACTTGTTATTGTAAGCGTTTGCTTCAATTAACTACCACACAGCAGTAGCCCAGAGAATCACATAAGTGGCGTACGTTTCCTTAGCCAACCTTCGGCCTGCAGTGCCTTATGGCATCCCAGTTCTTGGAGATCCTTTTACTTTACTACTTCGGAAGCCGAAACCCTCGGCCACATAGTTACCCAACCTACATGTTCCCCTCAATTAGCATGGCTGACATACTGGTAACATTCCACCTCTTGTAGGAGGCATCTCTGTGTCAGGTTACTGCCATCGTCTAATAGGGGAGAAAACTTATCTGACATATAACTAAAACAATAATTTTATAAGCCGTATCTTAGATACTTCGCGAGATAAAATACGTCCAGATTTGAACACTTTTCTTTTCTGTAAAATTTTCGTTTGTAAAATTAGCTTGTGATATTAACTTCTCGCTACTGCCTCAACCACTACCGGGATGAAATGTACTAGTTGCTGCTGATTATTGTGTCTATGCCAGTGGGATACGCTCCGTGTGAGACCAATTATTGGTGCTACGAAAAACAAGTGAAAAAGCGGATCAAACAACTCAGCTCTTCCACATAATCTGTTTAAATCAATATTAATTTGAGTCAGCACCAAGAAGTCAACCGGAGCGAATTTGTCCAACATTCAGTAGACCGTCAGGAGCCTCCTGGTGTCGTGCAACATTCCATAAATAGAAGTTCTCACTCTGATTAGCTTTATTTTGGTGGTAATAATTGATGACGAATAGCTATTGCCACTTGTGAAGTAATTCCATTAAAACACATGATTATTATAGGATAATAGAAGCATATACTACTGTATAAACTGATTCATTGTATTACAATGTTCCCTTACTAAGTGTTGTGGATATTAAATAATAGTGATTCTATGTTATAATACTTTAGTTGTAACAGACTAGTAATATAAATAATTGCTGGCTTCATTAATATTCATAGCAGATTTTATTTTTATTTAGGTATGTGAGCATTTGATCGCACGGGTAGACAGACATCGGGGGTATTATCCTGGTGATGTTTCAGCAGTACATATCGTGATAGAACCATCGCGTGTGAATTACAATTTTTTGGAAACTCACTAAGTCCCAAAACTTCCGGTGCATTATATCTATCACGGAAGAGTCAGCTGTTACTTTTGCTTATGGTGTTGTTAACAGTGATCGTTTTTATCAACTACCAGTCGCATGTCTTTCCAGCAAGACCTTCTCCTAAGATATAGACATGTTTCCATGAATTGCTGATTTCACTATTTATTACTACTTGTGACGAGTTTGTCTCTCCTAAATTCTCCACCGCTTGCGGTCTCAGTGTTTTCCCCAGCAAGTAATAACCTTGAAGGGGGGATAAAGCAATCGACAATAAAGGAGGCATCGTTGGTACTCGACTACAACCAGGAATCAAATTATGTTTTAAGAAACGCTGAAAAGATGGGTGAAAAGGAAACTCATTCGGATGAGACGAATCATTTCACTCATTCACGTTTACTCAATGAGTCAACAACTAAGAAACATACTGAGAAGTGGACACAAAAGGATCAGAGTTTAGCGTTATTGAATTCCGGGGCTCAGAAAAAGATTGTTCTTAATGCGAAGTAATTAAAGCTGAGGCAAAATGAAACCTCTTCGTTCATTTTTTCGGGTGGAACAACAATAACGAATAGATGCTATGTTAACGATTCTCAAGCCCTATCTTTTTATGCCAACTTTTCATGCTACCTCTGCTTCAGTTATCGACACTCCCTTTCACGAATAGCTCTCGGTGCCTCCGAAAAACTACACAGGTTTTCTTAAAAAGTACAGCTTACCAATTTTGTATTTGATTATTACAAAAAATAAAGCCTCAATGCCAACCTTTCATTAAAGAAAATTATAGATAAGCTACCTAGCAATGCTCAAGCACGTAACCCTCGATACCTTATTCGGCAGCTATTTTAATATTAATACTCTATAATACAACAAATCGACACAGTCAGACCATTTAACCTGTTATCTTGGGACGCAACATTAGCGGTCACCGTAAACCTATTGATCATGGGCCCGTTACTTGACATTAACGAGGAGGGAATATACATACATAATTACTAAATAGCAGGTAAATTGAGATTAACAACGTCTACAAATATTAAAGTTATATTAGGGTTGGTCCTCAAGCAAACGCATGTAACAATATTTCACTATGAAGAAGAACGGAGATGCATGCGTGCGATAATAAACAAAAAAACCTGATTTTTTTTATTCCGGCAAGTCGTACAAATAAGTATATTACTAATGAATTATATTTATGTATATAAATATATATATACACATACCCGCTCTATGTACGCTGATTAATATTTGTATGGTCCAACAGCGTAGTGTTTTCTCTCGTAGCACCCGTGTATATCTCGATTAAAGTGTCGCCAACAACCGACGCGCCATTTAGCGAATTCGAATTTGCTCGTGCCAGGGTACATGGAGCACTCGTGTTCTCAATAATTAGTATGTGGACGAAAACATAAACTCTTCTCAGTTCACTTTAATCTGCGGGGAGTTAGGAGAAACCAAAACGGAAAAGCACCGACAAAACCGACAAGTGGCAATGATTTGTGACAAAAAGGATAAAACTAAAATATGGTAGTAATACTTGTACCGGTTAACCGTTAAATATACTTAGAAAAAAATTAAAGACACTAGGCCAGCAAAAACCCAAGACTGAGCCCCACTCAAGCTGTTGTCACCACTAACCTAATTGCACGATTCAATCGTTTCGTGCGATTTGTATATGGCGATATCCAATGTGGGCCAATATGGTGTTGATTTTTCTTTGATATTTATTTTCCATATATTTTTAACTATTTCTACAACTAGTATTTTTATTATTATTATTATTACTGTAACCTATAAGTTACAATATTATGTTGCAATATTATTTCGATCATCATTATTATTATTTAATTATATTTGTTGCTATTACTGTACAGAATTAATACAGATGGTCACCTCAGCTGTCTCATTCATTGAGGTAAATGAACTTGTAGAAAATATTGACTTGTGCATTGTAGGTTCATCTACAGATTGTTATGCTCTTTCGATCGCTTCGTAATTATTAGTTTAGTAATAACTTAATATTCTACCAAATCAGTACCGACGTACAATACCAGTCAGCCACAATTCCGGCTTTTTACTAAATTCATAGTGTTACGTTATGATAATGTTGAGGAGAGAAGAGGAACAAATGGGCGAATGTGCCAGGCTCAGAAAAAGCTTTTCTAATGAACAAAAAGAGGCGCTCTTATGTTATCGATCGCTTGAAACCCGAATATTCTATCTAAGGAAGCAAATGGTCTGTGGCAATTTGAATCAAGGCGACTGTCAGGTGTCCACGACGTAACGGTTACGAATGCATCGTAAACATGATCCATTATACAACGCCTCGAACAAATACATCCACTACAGTGACGAGCCAAATAGTGAAGACAGACGCGAGACATTGCAGTTAATGGAGAGAGATCGTCGCTGTTGACGGGTTTAACTAAATTTCTAATCACCACGTATGTGCCGCCGCAAACATGACATGCGCGGTCAATCAGTCGCTCGCAGTAGTTGGGAGAGGTCGGAAGCGTGTCAGCATGAATAGTTGTTGACAACACTCGAACTGTAACTTCGAGCATATATATATTCTACTACCCATAATAAACATGTGTGTAGGTATGTACGGATGTGTGGATAGTTCTAAAAAAATGCTGGTGTTGTATGCGAAAACTGACCCAAGTACGCTGACAGAGAGAAAGAAAGAGACGGGCTCTCTCAGCGATTTCTATGCAGGCATCGAGTATCGGCGCCTCGTCGATTTGTGTAATGTTTGCGTTTGTTTGTTGTTATTGTTATTATTACTTATACATTCTGTGCGTGAGAATTTGTGGACACGTCCCCTTTATGGGTTCCATCTCCACCGACATCAACTCGCCTGCTTTTGAATCTATAACAGCTTTCAGTACTGCCTCAAATTATGCTTATTAGCTTCCGTCTCTACTCTACAATATTATTAGGATTTCTAGTCACTATGCAAAGTACGGCGTACACTAGCAGACATCAATGGCAATATAGCAGCATGCGCGACATTAGGCCATCATCACATGCGACTAGATAACTTTGACCTGTGGCTCCATTGAGTCGTCAAGTGTTACCATCACCATCGCTGCTATATTGACGTTATGATGTTTGCTACCGTGTACATAAAAGGAAATCATTGTATTTCCGAGTTATTGTTTATACCGAATGTTCACCATTATCACCGCGATCATGCTGATAATACAATCACTTTACCGTCGTTCATTAGCAAGTTTTACTAACTTAATGACACAATTGTCACTCTTTTTAACGAACCTCGCTTACGTTTATCTGGACTATCGGTGTAATTTTTATGGCCCTAAAAAATTACCCAAAATGTTACATCTGTTTTTTACGTTCCCCCAGTATCATTACAGTTGCTCACGTTGATCTTATTTAGTGACAATACTTCCGCTAGTGCTCTGTACGCGACCGTGTGATCGCTCATTGGTAACATCGATTGTTGCACAAACCTTCGCAAACCTCCATTGCAAGAAAATTCTAGACAGACTTTAAAGGGCTCAGATCTTTCCGCACCCCACTTCCATGATACGACCCAGGCGCTCAGACATTTAATCCAGACTTCTCTCTGCCTCGACCTTCCACGATAATAACATCGTAAACCATACTCAAGATTACATAAGAAGCCACACAAAATGTCTACACATAGCAACCATTTCATTTCCTCTCAGCTGTGCCCTCGTTTCTGTCCATTTCGTTAATTAGCTCCTGTGTGCGTAATACAAAAAAGTCTCGCCTATCCTAATATCTGCCTCTTTCTTTGCTATCGACTCAGCGAAAAGACACAACACGCTACCGTTGACAATCGGATATGAAGCTATGTACAGGACAGATCCTTTTGGATGGACGACAGCTTGAGTCGGTGAAACCGTGCGGTTCTTAAGCCAACAATGATGTTCCCAACGCCGGACATCTGTAACAAGCCTTCTCTGAAGGAGGCCCGCAGCAGCAGATTGATGCGGCTATAATCTCATGCAACGCTGCACACCATAGCCCATGCCGTAATTGTACACCGTAGCCCATCGTTAACAAGTGGGTGGATCCCACGTGTGTCCCGAGGCGCGTTATTCTCTCGACATTAACCAGATGAGATTTCACTCGATTTCGTACCGCCGTTGCCCCCCGCCCCCGCGCTTATAAAGTATGATGGTGCTGAAAAGAAGGGCATGGTTGCCTAAACACAAATCAAATTGGTATTCTAATAATGCTCATTACTATCCCTAAGACTTCAACAGATTGTATTATTATTATTATTATTATTAATGGAATAATAATGTACGAAAAAAGCACTGCTGCGCATTCATGCAGCCCAGCGGTTAGGGTATCTCTATTTGTTTTTTACCTCAGGGCAATAGAGAACGACTGAAGCGGCGTCATTTTTTCCTGCTCTTATTGTTGTCGGTTTCCCGTTCCCGCGCGGAAATGAACAGCGGTAGCACATTTTTTTTTCTGTATGTACATACACATACGGAGCAGCTGGTCGTCGCTACTGCGCTTGTCAAGCCGCCTACGTACATATCATGTTTAGTGAACTCTCTCAGCGATACTGGAACGCTGAATGTTCATTCCATTTTGTGCATCGTAATAGTACAATAATAATAATAGTTATATATATGTATA
>NW_019215741.1:0-6053 GCF_002532875.2 Varroa jacobsoni | reverse complement strand
CGCCTTTAATAGACTTGGCTAAAATAATGAGAGTAGTAATGATAAAGCCTCTACAGGAGTAAATAAAATGCTAACAGCACTATGCTCTACCTAATTAACAAGTCCAGTGATTCGTATTAAAAGTCCATTTTAACATTTAGCAGATGCCATACAACACTAAGACACAGTTTCAGTAAAAAGATGCCCAACGTTTTTTTTTTTTTTTATTATGATACTGCGTGCTATTCATGTTACCAAGCGTCTATTTAGTCAAGCGAAATACAGTTAATCACAGTTCATTTCTATGCGCTATCAATATGGTGGCAATGCAAACGTTACTGAATTTCGCGGTTAAGGAAACGTTTTAAAAACGATTTGTTCTGTGATTTTTAAAAAGGACCGTTTCAAGTGGAACTATGCTGAGTTTATAAAAAAAGACGATTGACTTCTGCTAGACAGCGTTTTCGTCTGCTCAAAAATTGTTTACTTACATATGTCGATTCCCAGAATTAGACTCAACACATCGTATCTGTACATACGTTAACCCTTTTCAAATGCGTAGCAATACATATTATTAACATAATGTTAAAAACTATATATCCATTTGTATCATCATTTAAAATGTCAATATAAGTTAAGCTAGGTTGCCAGAATATTTGTACGTATACATTATACTCAATTAGTTGAGCTAAGGTTTTAAGGCTGAATAATTACATGTGGCTTCTTAGAACTAATCGACTTATTGAGTTTTTCTTACGGGGTACCAACATTGCACGCTAGTTGGGCCTGAACGCATATCTTTAAGGCGCATCGCAGTATTGTTATTTATTATTTTGGATTTTTGCCTGGCAACATGAGTTTCGCACTTCTGATACGGAGAGAATGTCCAAATCCAATATTCAGCAAAGGTAACATCGTCGTAGTCATAACTTCTCATCTAAAAAGAAAACGACCTAATGGATGACTGCGCGACTACAACCTCTGCGATGCGGCTGAAGTATGCTCTTTTCCCCATGACAACTACCCAACGTTCTATCAATTGGAGTAAATTTCGCGCCGATTTTTATGCCGAAAGACAAACTTACAAAGCTAACAACGGTTCAGCTTATCTCAATAGAAATAGCTTTGCTACCGTTGTCTGAAGGAGTAAGACTTCCCTGAAAATTGCGTACAAAATATATCGTTAGTACATCATTATCACCGTCACAATCAATGATTTTGAATGAATTTAAACGTTCGACAAAAGAATGGATTATACTCAAAATGCCAATAGTTACTCGTGTATAACTTGCTTTACCCATACTTTGATCCTATAGGATATAGAATTCCTATATATAGAAAAACAAAACTGCTTTACAGTAATTATGCGCTGCGATTGTGTGTTCATCTGACGAGACAATTTTTAAAGGATAACAGAAGCGGCTGGATGCTAACCCAAAGCTGTGCTAGGAGATACTCAGCTGCCAGGGGACATCCATAGACAACAAATATCACGAAGACAAAATTATTCTAATATTCTTTTAACAATCGTGAGTACCCGGGAGTCGTTTGTTTATATAAACTAACACCAGTCATCCTTTTACTGCCTTCATCAATTTTTGATTAGTAATGGTTTAATGAATGCGACATTGCTAAAGCTTACTTATACAGAAATAAGAACAGAACATAATAATCATTGTCTATAGCGACCCTCAGATGCTTCGGTTACGTCTATAGCTAGATGGCTCTATTTGTATAATAAACAGGGTCTTTTAGGTCTATTTAGCTGCAGTAGAATGGCAGTCTTTTCTTCTTTTTTTTTTTTCTTTAATCGACGACTAATTTATTGACACCTATTATTTGATCAGCAGCCTGTAAAACCAACAAACTTCCCCAAAACCCAATCCAATCATTAATTTTCGTTTCCAAAGCCTTATATATGTTGGTCGATTAATTGATACCATCAAATGTATAAAAAACAAATGCGTCATACATACCGATTAAATCGGCGTAATAAATGACTCACTTTGTCTACGGGTCTGATGAAATCGGAAGTGAGCTCATAATGTGTGCAGTCTGGATTATGTTCAAGCATCCAGTAGGTAAAGCCGCACATCCTAAGAGCCGACGGCGAGCCAGTGCAATTGCAGATGGGACATTTCTGCGTTGACTTGTTCGTCTCCGCAGCAATGTACGAGTCTAAATCGAAACAACTAAGATGCTTACAGGACATAAATCGCACTGGAATCCGTATACGTGTCATGGTCACTATGAATTTTAACAATCCATTATAAGGCTTGTGTTAGTAGTAAAAAGATAGACAAAAGCCGGGTGCAAATAAGCATCCCACTATAGCACTATGCCGGCTCCTCGTTCGAGATCTATGTAATGCCAATGTGCCAGCTAAGATTTGACGATTTTTCCCAATATAATCGTGTCCTACTTATAATGACTTCTGATGAACCTGTACGAGCTTACACGTGCACGATAATGCGTGTGTGATTTTTTGTTATTTATCGAATACATGCGACACGGTATAACGCGGGAAAGGCCCAATTAGCAACTTTTTCACTAATTTAAGTAAAACTACATGATTGGCAGACGGGTCCACCGCGATATTGATATGTACAGACAAATAATCTACATCGTCTCTATGTTGCCGAATGCTGTTTCAACTGGTAAGCATAACTCACATGGGCATTTCAATGGGATGATCTGACTCTTAACTCCGTCGCTTTCTTTTACGAAGCTTGCTTGTTTTTCACGCATCAGATCCATCGATAATGGCGGCTTGGCTAAGACTGACCTGTTACGAATATCGTATTGTACACTACACACTTGTCAATAACTGAGCGCTACGTCAGGTTTCTTACAGTATAGCAGTAATGAAGCTTGTTCCTCTGTTTTAATCCTTCAAAAACTTGATGATCAAAATCATAATGATTCAAATGTAGCACTTAGATTTCAGAAAACAAGACGAACGAGACAGACAACAGATTATTCCAAAAAAAAATCAGCTCCTCTCCAGGCGGTTTTGTCTTAAATCTGATTGTGCCTATCAAAGGTTTGGGGTCGTTAAGTGTTGCGCAACCTTTGTTTTGCGAACCTTGCTTCAGGCGGCTGGCCAATTCCAGAAACATGTCTACGCATGAATTCAAACTCAGGTCCTAGACCACCATATATCCTTGCGTTTAGTAAATAAACGTGTTACCGATAATATCGATAATTTTTGTAACACTTTTGCAAGTAGATTCATGTCTGTACGCCCGAACCACAGTAAACGGATGAAAAACGTCAATCAGTGCTAAAAAATATTTCCTTACGTCATCATTGCAAGAATGACTGCTAAGACGTCGGTCGGCTAATACCTATAATGCAGCACACTGCACGCTTTACCGTGAACTACCATATAGGATGATTGATGGCGTATCTAACGAATTGATCAAGAACACATACGTATCGTTCGAATACTCCGATTATTCATATCTGTTGTTAAGCAGTTTTTACGTAACGCTTTAAAAAGTTACTTACGAACGAGCAGGTTTGTTCTCTTTGCAAGCTTTTGAGCCCATTGTCGTCCCATTTGATACTGGGGCCAGCTTTTCGGTAGCACGCAACTTGAATTTAGCGAACGTAAACAAAGTGTGGCTGGACATCCTCTTTACACATCTCATCAGATGAACAGCCATATAGATTCTCTGCATGTAGCATGCCCTATTGTGGCCATTGAGTAAGGGAAAAAGTACGAAATGATTCGAATAGACCGCGCGCGAGATGCCGTTCGCGACAGAAGATAATAGCATAGTGCGATAGTTGAGGTTTCCTATATTAAGACTGTTATTAAGAAGAGTTATTTCAAGGAGACCACTGTCATTCAGTATGCAACATACGTCTGCTTCCGACTAAACTAGAAAATCGCGACGATCTGCATATGTTGGTAAATGGAAAAGTCAGATTCGATTTTCTGCGGTTAAGGTATACAGATGGTTTTTGCTTTTCTTTATAAAGTGTAAGCTTTTAAAGATTACAACATCAAAAAAGTTCCTCTAGTACGTGTAAAATTTAAATGTAAACAAAATTATCTCGGATACATCTTCTCCTGTACATCAATTAGGCTAACGACAGGACTTTCTTTTAAATCATCGACGTTTTCGTTCGACAGTGCAGGATGATCTTCGGTCTATAATAAAGTTATGACAGCATAGCTCCTTAAATACGCCGCAGATGTTCTTCATTATAGCGTTCCTGTTCTATCGCAAACGCATTGGACTCTTTCAGAGATCGCTTAATGGACTTGAGCGTTGTTCAAGTGCGATTCATTCACACCTAAATGGAATCCCATCAGCTTACGGAGTAAGAAATCTGGCTGGATCCAGGCCTTACCTCGAAATAAATTGGTCTGCGACGAATCGCCTTATTTTCAAGGCAAACTATTAGATGCTTTACAAATTACGCAGTTTTCGTGATGGCGGTTACTTAAATAGGATTAACGACATGGTTCGAAGAGAGAGTGTGCGTTAATGATTATTAATAGAAATATGCGACGTAGATATGTTTGTTGTCTATTTGTGTGTTCACCCATATCGAAAATGCCCAAGCAGAAAATAGTTCGTACAGTATTTTAATACATCCTGCTTGAAGAAAAGTAATATATTAGAGCAAGCAAAGAAATATATTAGCTCGACTTCGTCATTTCGGTATTTCCCTCTGAATCAGTAAGAACTTCACGAGTGAAAACCCATTTGGGGGAGGGGGAGGGGGGGAGACTGGGGGTGCCTGAAGGCTTTTCTTTCGCATCGTACCAGAAAAACAAATCAGAAAGTTATCCATTGTTCATCGCTTTGCCCGTACTCCTCGTCAAGGTAGATATTTCACGTTCAATAATAATTCACTTAGCAATAGTACTGGGTAGATTATATTACATTTCGAATGTATGTAGGTATACGGTTATACATGTTATTGCTTCGAATTTATGGTAATCCGCATTTTACAAAAAAATCATCGATCAGTTGATCAGGAGATGTTCACCCATTGTGGAGTAAAATAAAATTATGTAAAATTACGTAACGAAATTTTTCTACTACTTACAGTGTTATAATTTTCTAGCAGTTTGAACCTTTTGTGAGAACGTAATAAGTCTAGATCCACTTGTTGTAAAAATGAATGTTGATTATATCTACGATTCTTTTTACAGTGTATTTCTTGTACTTTTAAATTAGGTTAAGCGAAAAATGACTTTTAAGTTACGCACCATCATGCCAAAAAGGTGTTGTAGTACACGAGTGTATGATACACAACCTGGACGTGTGTTTTCCATACCTGCAATGAAATATGCGTAAAATTAATCAGGTCAACGGTCAGTTTGACACTTGTTTAATTTAGTAATTGATCTATTGTATCATTATAATAATTATTTAGTTGATAACTCCTGAGACTAATGTCTTCTAGATAATATAATAGGCCCACTGAAACAGGTAGTATATAGGGCACACAATTCATTGGCTGGGATGGCCAGGCGACAGCATATCGGGTCCGATGATGTTCTTCTGTAGTTTATTAGCCCCACATGGTAGTCAGTAATGAGAGAACTTCTTGATGGGAGAGTAAGGCTAACTCTTCATTCTTACAAGTGACCATAAGAGGCAGATCACATATGTAAAGGTTCATTGAATATATTTTAAAATAGTTACCCGACTATCTAACTACCTAAATTGAATTACCATTCATTTCTTTCAAGTCAACACGTACCACATCACATGTTAGGCGAAAAGCCCTGCAAATCTTGTACAACTAATTTTAAGGCCCAGCACCAAAGCTTATAAGGTCTTTCCTGATATGTACAGATAATGCATACTTAATACAGATAATGCAGAAGCTGATCGCAATATTTTAATTATCTGCGAACATGCAATAATTGTTATGTAATAAATTTACAAATAATTCGATAAACTTTCCATATATATTTCCCATATATTTTATTCTAGGTCCATTATTTCCAAGAGTGTTGAAGAGTCCATAGCAATTAAGATAAAACCGTCCTTTGGGGGTGGACTTTAAAATGGAAACATTTCATGTTAGTGCAATATTTCATATAT
>NW_019215740.1:0-6059 GCF_002532875.2 Varroa jacobsoni | reverse complement strand
CTACTACTTCTGCGCTGCTGCTGCTGCTGCTGCTGTGGTTTATCGATGCCTGGTGGTTGCTGTTGTTAGCTCCCGGTTCTGTGTGTGAAATCCCATCTAAGGTCATTTCTGACGGCCTCATAGCACCACAGATCTGAGCCGAGCTGCTGAGCCAGCAGCGATCGCTTGGACCGCAGACGCTGTCCAAGGCTCCACAAAGGGAGACAAGGATTTGGGGGGAGGTCTATGCATAAAGTCCTTTCTTGGACGCGCCAGACAAACAGGTCACTGTCGACGTGTGATTGAGCCGAATGGCACACACGACACACAGCACACGCTAAGTGAGTGACTGGCACGCATGTTGTACACAAGCAGCATGATCCGACGACCTCGAGAAGGGTCTGCTGAGCTACAGGGACACTGGGCCAGTTTATCTGCTATGTTCCGATTACGACCAACAGACCGATGGGCAGGCCATGTATTTATGTAGATATATAGAAGGTATATTTTTTAAATGGGCCCGAGACGTGGCTGCAAGTGAGTTATGGTAGTGAGAAAGTCTAGCGATGTATCCGTGTTCCATCATGGGCAGGGTTTTGAATGTATATATTATAACATTGTTATAGATCGAATATATCGTTAATCATTATTTGACATATCAACAAATCCTAGCCATGGAACCCCCTATAAGAAGGTTTTGTTGGGGTAAAAAATGTTATAGTGGTTACCGGAGAATACCTGAAAACGAAGCTCAATATAGCCTACATATAATCTATTCCCGATTGACTTCGGTTTGAGAATATCCATATAAACGAAAAAAATCTGAAACTTGGCACCTTCTTCACCTCAGGAACAGCATTCTATATATGTACAGATTAGCTGCCTTAGACTTTATCCTCTATTCAAATATAAATTAGCTTATCGCAATTTAATCATATTGAATATCTTAAAAATGTGTTGAAGGTTGCTTTTTAAAGCAACGCCCTCTAAGCAAACAAAATTTATCATTTCCGCAGTATCCAATGCAGTCCTAACCGGAATCAGTTTGTCAATTTATCTACTCGTGAATGTATATTCACCTTATACGTCATAGCGTTCCATCTATTTTGCCGGCTTTGTAAACGTACGAGGGAACAGCTGCCCCTCTCAGCCGACAAGCAGCACAAATCCAGGTAAGTGTACGTAACTGTAGTACTACCACACGCAGTGTATAACGCCGCCTTTAATCGGCGCTACAGGGGTCTGCTTTTGTATAGTCTTTATATCTGAACTTGCCATAGTGCCATTGTTATTACTGATAGTGGTTACAATAATTCTATTGATAGCAGATATAATATAATGACTATAACGTCAACAGAGACAGACTAACTCCTTGTACACGTTAAATGCCGTAGTCATAGTAGAACTTGTTGAGCGCGTTAAGTCGTTATTGTCTGCCCGCAAGAGAAAACAGTGGGGAATAACTGTGAGACTCAAGTCAGAGAAGCACCAAACTGCTGCAAGAATATGGTCTGTAATATAAAAATAATAAAATTGCGGCAATAGATAATCGAACTACCTGCAGGTACGAACAGGTCTGCGGTAATTTAGTCTTCTTTGCTTGGTTCAACAGCACAAGAAGCAGAAAAAGGCATTGCAGAAAGTAGCATAGAAGCTAGAGGTTCGATTCTTAGGGGGCTTCGCTGGCTCTTGGCTTACTTTGGTTACCGTTTGCGTGATGGGCATTAATACTCGTTAGCCTTTGCTAACATCCTACCTCCCCTCTAAATAGACAGCGTTCATATTATGAACATAGGTTTCTATTTCGCGATGTTTGTGCGCTCTGAACGCACTTGTTTGATTTCGTGTAGGGAACAAGGCTTTGGTTCTTACAGTTGCCTCTGTAGGCGAACGGTACAACCTCATAGCCGTATGAAGCCGTTTCAAAGATTGTTTGAGTCTACCTACTGAGCCAGTTACAAAGAAAGTGTAGTACGTATTAGATAGTTGTCTCGCTAACCATTTCTACCGCTACAGACAAATTTTTATTCGGATACTAGCGATGAAGACGGTGCGATGCCATAACGAGAACTGAATACGGGAAGCTGTCGACGGGCTGGCTGATTAAGGGTCTCTTCAGAAGTATCTCAGCCCTACACACAAGATACACTTCAAACACAACAGTACATTAAATAACAACAATGATTAACACAGCTACAACGACAACCCCAGATGCAACCAAAACCACAACAAGAAGTGCCGTTGTTTGCTTATGTTGGCCGCTTCGCTAGTCCAATACGAACGCTCAATGGCAACATCTATCAGGAGCCGGGGGGGGGGGGGGGGGAGGAGGAGGAGGAGGAGGAGGAGGAGGGGGAACGGTAACGGCTGCCACCGCTCTAGTGGTGGTGGTGGGGTAGTCGGTGCGGAGCTGTTATTGAAGTTGTGGGGAATGTCGCTACGTTCGCCAGCTACTTTCTGCTTGCGCGTGCGGCAACGTTGGCACGTCAGCAGCAGTGGCGGCGGCAACAGCAGCACCAGTTGCCTCGATGAACAATGAGCAGCCGCAACGACAAGGTCACGCGACGCGGCTCCATCAGGGTCAGTCTGAATGGTGGTGGCCACCAATAATGCTAATGCCGCTGCTGCTGCCGTTATCGCTTGGCCTGCTGGGGGTGGTGACGGCAGTAGCTTTAGTGGGGCCACCATTAAAAACAGGGCCACAACAGGAGCCACGATTCCACTGCCGTCATCAGCGTAGACAGCAACAGCACCGAAGACGGCGACGTCACTCAGCTCGCCATGCGTATTCGCCAACAACTTGAGCGCGAGAGTTCAGTCAGTGAAGCGCTAACAAAGGATAAGGGCAGTACAGTGAGTCCTTCTCAGTTCCGCTTAACAATAAACCAATCGACGATCGCACATAAAAACACACCTACAAATATACAGATACATACATATATATACACACACGACCAGCAGTGTTTTGTATCCGTCGCAGTGGCTGTTTCGGCCAATCGTTAGCAGTAATCGACGCTAAGTTGGCAACCTGCAAAAGGGCAACGGCGTGAACTGCTGTTGCTGTGGCAACGGTAACATCACTCTGCTGTATTCCTGCTATGTACCAGCATTGCTGTTGGCCTAATTGCTGCTCTGGTAGGACTGGAACGCTGCGGCCGAACGTATAGCCTGACAATGCTGTCATCATCATGCCCAGCTCACTATTATTATGGTGATGATGACCATCAGTATGAACATCATCTTCATTATCATCTGCTGCATCGTAATGAATGATCGAAACAGATGGTCACTTCGGTGGCCTTGCTAGAGCTGATGCCGCTTGTCATAGTAATAGCCGCCGCGTTGACGCTACTGTTGATGATAATGGTTAGAAGTGTAGCATTGTTTTGTGATGCTCTTCATTGCTGGCCAACGGTAAACAGCCACATTAAGTTTATCGACTGCAAAACTATCATTACGACAAGTTCCATATTGTGGATAGGTATATGGTAGTCGTCGCGGTAGCGTTTATAACAGCGACGCCAAATGGCAATAGGGGTGGGGCTGGACAATTAGCAAAAGGCTCATCATCGCGCAGTGTACGCGGTCGTTTCTTTCAAGCGTCCGCTATTGATTCGTTGACGTTAAAGTCCACGGGTGCAAAGACAGGTCCTCCAACTGAACCAGACTCCAGTTGGTATCCGAAGCCACAGCGAAGTTCCTTCCGCTCGTGGCTGAGTAATAAGACTAATTATCCACATCTATTTTACATCTTGTACTCACAAAATCAAGGTTTAATATCAGTATTAGTCGAGGGAGGCAAAAACTACCTCAAACAAAATGAAAACGCATCTGAAATCGACTTGAGCGCGTACAAAGATTGGGTAGATTAGTCTGGACGAACGTGTTTAGTAGGATAATGATAGAGAAAGCATAACGTTGTCTATAATAATGGTATTCCGTTGCCCTTGAGTGGAATTGTTACCTTCTACCATATAATAGACGTGTATCTCAACAATTGTTATATCAAATATGTTAAAATACTACGTTTCAGTGGAAGTAGAAGCTTACACTTATCGAAACATTTAAACTAACAACATTTGGACAATGAAGCCCATTTGATTGTCATCATCGTATCCTGCACCATGGTTCCCGTCTATAACATATGTCTATTCAAGATTCACACGCAAGAATAATTTGCCGCAGCAAAATGCAAGGAAATGATTTACGAAACCAGACAGTATAGCCTACGTGATAAATATCTATGAGTCTCACGTGATAAAATGGCGTGATGTTTTTACAAACGCTGGACAATTTTTGATTGGTACGGTGGATAGGTTTTTTCGTCCAGGACAGGTATGACTTCAAATGTTCAGACTGCTTATTTATGGAAGGCGGATCGTGGCTAATGTTTTAGCTTAAAGGATGACCAAAAAATCAAATAGTAAATTGAACTGTGTGTTATCTGCGGGTACGGTGGCCTGTAATGCACTAGGTGCCTAGGTGGCAAATGCTCGTCAACAGCATCATAGAAGAGTCTCGCACTACCAAGTCAGGTTTCTGCCCTGTATTTAATATTCACCATATTACTGCAGTGTTTTGCAGGGCGTAAGTTGTGAGTCTGTAACTGCAAATTCAATACTCATCAACTGAGTATATGATTGTATGGTAGCTATCTATAGTCGGACCCAAGCCATGCCTCTTTGTCTACTCGCCGCTAACGATCTGCTTTCTAACAGCCGAGTAATTAAATGAAAGGCACGGAAAACGAATCATTCAAAACTCGAATTTTCATGGCTAGCCGCCTAAAGTGTAGAAGATGTATTCCTATGAGTGCTATCGGCTTTCTGCAACTATCACCAACTAGGAGAAGCAACGATGAAAATCGGCTCGTATCTTCCAGACAGTTTCTCTCTTGTGCTTAGACTACCATTGTTTTCCATCTAACACCTATATACCTCTCTCATCGATATCACATTAAAAGACGCTGAGGAAAAAAATTATTTCCATGTCAAATATATTAATGATTATACTAGCAAATGAATTTATTAATTCCGATTAAATCCGAACACATCAGCTGTATATACTGGCATGGTGTGGCTGGCCCCGTTGCCTTTGAAGCTGCCTTCACTGCAATCAAAAACAGCTGCAGCTGACTGTACGTATTTTGCCGTTATCGACTCAGTCGCCGTCGGCGTATGTCGTTCGCCGCTTTTCATCGTGGGTTTTTTCTAATACCGATGAACGCCACCATCGGAGCTGTGGCTGGTCACATGATCAAGAGCAATAGTCGCCGGTTGTATCAGTCGTCGATCCGGCGTTTGATGTTGGTGACTCTCCTTTTGTCATTACCACCACCACCACCACCACCACCACCACCGCCACCACCACCGCCACCACCACCACCACCACCACCACCACCACAGTCTCTTTGCCGTAATCTTCACATTAATATCTCTCTCTTTTCTATTGCCGATCACCAGCAAACGACCGAGACGCTGCCATCACAATCATCGTCATCAGCAACGGCGTCGAGGACGACAACTACAATTAGTGCTCAGCGTCCAGCGTCGAGCAGCCATAGCAGCAGCTGGCTGACATGACGAACCTTTCCTATGTGTTTGCCTCTTTCTCTTATTTACTTTTGGCGTTTTACAAATACTGATAATAAACATAATGATTATATAATGAAGATCATATAATAATGACCAGATCGAAGAAAAGTGAAGTCAAATACAACGAGTAAATCTAGTAGATGGATTGCTACAGCCACTTGAGTCGTGAGTATGCGACAGTATAATACGACGGCTAAATAGCGTCCACTAATCAAGATGATAACGACGAGGAAACTGTATCGCCGCGTATGGCATTAGTACTTCTGTTTTTTTTTTTTTCTCTTGTCGATTATTCGTCGCTCGAATCGTTGGTCTATTTCGCTTTTTATATATTAATATACTACTGTCTTATATTATTATATAATTCTAATATACTATATTATAGCATCCGAACTTCCACCGTTGGAGTAGTGTTAAAGGCACTGCAACCGCGGAACCAATCGAAATCGATAATCATCTTGGGTGGAATGACGAGGTGCAGACGAA
>NW_019215739.1:0-6068 GCF_002532875.2 Varroa jacobsoni | reverse complement strand
GGAATACTGGACAAAGAATGTAAATCTCAATGTTGATTGTCGTTTGTAGAATTTCACCAGATATGGTTTATATCGCGCTCGTAGAGTATAACGTAACTGTATAATACTAGATTACGCAATAATCCAATGACCCGGAAACTCATTCATTTAGATTGATCGCGTACTACGTACAATTTGGGATATGTGTTCAGGCAACGAGATAAACCCCATGTACATGGATTCCATAAGTTGTCCGCTGACATTCATTTGTTAAAACTCTCTTGTCCTGCGTTCAGCCTTGGACTTGGGAGCTTTCGACTTCGCTATGCTGTTAAATGCATTCTCTAAACGTTGCAAATATTCCTTCGCAGGCCATCACGGTCATACGCTTATTGATTATTGTGAGGACAATTGATGCGCTATATCGTAATTTTCCTTTATAAGCATGGTACTGCCATATTATTTCTAAATGCCTGCTCAGACGCGCCAGAATTCCCGTTCTATGGTCAATTAAAAGCTGAGTGATAACCAAAAAATGAAATAAGCATTGAAGAAACACCCCTAAGTAACGAAAAAACAACTTGTTTCATCGCTAATGATGTTGTCTATGAAAACGAGTTGGATCTACAATATAATGCATAGAAGATGTTCCCAAAAATCCTATACCTAAATACCTTGAATGTAAAAGGTCATCAAAAAGTAGCGTACTTAAAATTCTATTTCGACACGCTACCACCAAGCAAAAAGATGTATTTTTAATTTCTGGTTTAAGAAATTTGTGAAAGCTCTTCTAGTTAGAGCGAATGAAAAATGAGTACCATTATCAGTTCATTAAGCACATAATAATCTTCATAACTTAGTCGTATCCATTTGGCTTCTTTTTGGGGTAATTAGAGAAGAATCCTAAGTAAGGAAGAATCCTAAGTATTTCTAATTTTCTAATGCTCTTTAAAGTAAATTTTACAAGTAAAATTTTTTTTACAAGTAAATTTTTAACGTAACTAGTTAGGATGTTTAATATATATAGACGATGGTTGATAAATGATGACCATATTATAGGTTATAAATCCTCTAGAGTATAATAATAAAATATATTTAACTAAAGTAATTAGCACAATTGAAGGAATTTATTTTTTGACGTACGAAGAATATACGCTCATACAGCTCAATACGGCTGGACCATGTGGATATACCAACAACGACGTGGAGCCTTGTTCAAAGCAGGAAGAGGACTAACAAGTAGTCGTGTCTTTTTGATGGGATGTCTGAATACAAACAGCTCACTATGGTTTTCTATCAGATGTTTAGTGACAATTACTTGTCGGCCTATACGATACATTCTAGAAATTTTTGTCCACAATGTATATGCCTGTTATTCGTTAGGTTAGGTGGGCGTCTGCAGGTCTATATCAGTTCATGTTGTTGTTTGTCATTTGAGTTTTCAAAACAAGTTATGGTTGCAAGACGTTGCTTACGTGTCATTCAGAGCTAAGTTCCATCCTATTTTCGTTAGAATATTTCATTATAATAAACACAGATAAAATGACTCTTAATCAGTGGTCTTGACGTTATCATCGGTCAAAAGATAAAGGCGCAAAACCGATATAGGAAACTCTTCTAGAAATTTTCAAGCAGCCCCGATTCAGGTTTCGAGTTCACTAATTAAAAACACAGTGCTTCAGACTTGTTGCATTTCGTAGGGCTACGTACGTTTTGGATGAAATTGTTGATTTGCTTTTTTCAGAACTCTATTCTGCTATTTCTATTCTGCCCTATTCAGGCACTATTCTGGAAAACACAGTCCACATGTATAGGTATCATCTTCAATGATCAGGATATAATTTTGCATTTACTGACGTCCTTAGAAAAGTAATTCGATTCGTAATAATTTGATGGGGTGCTGAAATCGAAACTTCGGATAAACGAAAAACCGGATGTATATGGCTGAAACCTCGCGAAATGAAACATTTAGCACCGGTATTTCTTCAGGAAATGCTATTTACTCGACTTCAGTCGAGTTCTTATTCCACAGACACGTCTCGTGAGGTACATACGTTATAATCGGATAGTCTTGCCGTGGCTTGCCACCAAAAATTGAGGGCATCGTTAAACAAATGTCGTCCACCATAAGCTCTATAAGCTGATGACACCTTGATAAACTGGCTCTGTATATGTGATCTTTAAAGCCTGAGCGCCCATTACGGAAATTATAAGTATTTGCATTTATGTTGCAATGTACGGACTAAGCTCAATATGTCGTCTTTAAAGACGTTTTCGTACCAAAAATTTATCGAGGACAAAGATACCTTATACATAGAAATCCTGGCTATAGCTTTTCTACGCTTCTTCGTACCTAAAGAGTGAGTTTAAGCACACGCAGTTCTATAAATCAGATAGATAGAATAAAAACGCATCGATTGCCTCATTATACACACTTTTTTTTTTTCGCGAGGGCCGAGTAATCGTTTGAATACCTGCTAATGAAAAAAAATTTATATTATTAGTCATACAACATTAATTTATTATGTTTTCTTGCAATAGCCACCTCGAAACGTATTAGCTTCTAAACCAAAGTTAGTTTTGGCTATTATATGTAATAGTGGATTGGATGGGAGCGTATATTATTAGCTAGGAAGATTGCGGACATAAAGTGGATGTGGACATAACGATTCGTGGACATAAAGATCGTCTGCGAACAATTATAGGATAATTATAAGTGTTTTGATTATATTTTGACAAAATACAGGCCATGCGATTGTGTTGCAGTTCTCTGCAAGCTAAACCAGTATTTCTGCTTGGGAGCAAGTCTGTAGAGAAGTCATCTCTAAACAATCTAAAGAAAATGATGCCTATTCCGGCATGATGAAATATTCCGGGCATCGGTGCATGCGAGTCTTTTGGAGAGGGTGCACAAGAAACTCCGATGTCATAATCAGTTGAACCTTTCGGACCAGGTGATTAAGTGACGCAATTATGCAGAGGGTTGTACAGACAGTGCGGTCCGTATCGCATCGATTAAATTATGCAGAAGAAAGTAGAAGAGTTTCGCTAATTGGATATACATGCCAGGTTAAAAGCTAGCACGAGATCTGATCGACCTACCTTCTTTGTTAACTTGATTTCATTCTATGGCGAAATGTATTTGAACAATGTTAAGCAATGACACCTTGCCATAGTAAATCGTTTGAGCATGAACATTTTTCTAAGTAAGTTGATTGCACAGAAAAGTTACTCAAATGTGCTCTGCAATATGGTACAACATATTAGTATACACGGCGATATTTGTCCTTGATTAGTAGGAAGCAATTTCCAGCGGTAGTTTAGTAGGTATCGTGTTTGCCGTTATAACCTTTCGGTTCGAACCCGGGCGTAGGCACACGACCACTTCGCGTTGGGAACCGCCAGTTATTTTCGCGCTGGAACGCCTAAGGACGAAACAGGATATAAAACTTGCAGCATAGAGGTGGAGTGTAATAAAAATCGAAAAAAAAAAAGGCTTGGCTCGAGCCAAATGTACACTTCAGCTCGTGCTAGGGGAAACTATTTAATGAAGTCGATTAACTCTAAGCATCGGTTTGCCCCTTGCATATACGTCTTTTGATAGAATACCGTCTCTCAGTTTATTATCGGTTGTTGAAAATAAGTGGGATCAAAAATAGACTTTAATACTCGAATATTTTTAGTGTTTAAAAATAATATAGGTTTAAGTTATTGATAGATACACTACGAACAATCGGTGTACTTCAATATCTAAGTAAAATGATAACCGACAAAAAACGTGACTCAATAAATAGGTTTATTTTTCAGTTTTGGATTCATCTTTCCTCTCAAACACATCGCCCTGGGACGTTACACAAAAATAAATACGCTTATATTTAAACTTATTATTATTATATATATTAATTCCACACGCACCGCACAGTTTTATGCATCTATCTTATTTAGGATGTTACAGCCAGTCAGAATATTCAGTTTATGCCGGACGCAACGAATTGCAACAACAGAGAACGTTGATCCGTATAGCTATTTTCTATATATTGGTACGATTATGACGGTTTTATATGTACACAATGAATGACTATGGGAGTGGCCTCTGACTGCGCATCTGTCATAAACGAAGAGCATTCACAGTAAGCTTCATCTCGGCTCCAAACCACATTGTTATTACCGTAACTTGTTGCGATGAGTTCTGCTAGACAGTTCCTCACTGTCGTTGTGGAATAACCTATTGCTATTATAATTACACAGATGACCCTTAAAAGTAATACTTTAAACATCCATAGCCATCATCAGTCATTCAGCCTATGCCACCCAGAATTGGTTCGTTTTCATTCTTCACTATGCGCGAATTTACCACACCCTATCGTGCCTTTTTTACACATTTTTCTTCTTTTTACCTCCGTATAATAATTTTGACCGTTTTCTCTGGTAACCTGTTATCGTCTCTGTCTGTGTTAGCATTGAATGCAAGGACAGAATCGAGATGCCGTAGAAGTGATAGTCCTGTTAGACAAAACCGTCTCGTAATCTAATCACAATCGCAATGCGACGAAGGACAATAGAGCGGTACGTGATTACAATTGCTTATGCACCACTCGTCCATACCAGGTGTAGACGCAAAAGTTCCTGCTCCGCGACACTGTACCTGCCCGGGTCGTCTTGGTGTGACAAGCCTAGAACAAAAAAAAAAAAAAGCTTAACAATAATACCAGGTGCTAGACGAATAGGAGCGAAGGTCCAAATATATTATTTATTTTCCTCATATTACCGACTCGTTTCCTGGCCGCTAGGCTTACGGCAAGCAATAGTACTCATCTACTTTTTTGTATTCAGTGTACTTTAATAGAGCACCCACGGAGGCAAATTTACCTATTACGTCACCTGCCGTTTAAAAAGTTCGAATCCACAAGCACAAAACTATTAAAATATTCTATTTTTTGTCGAAAAAAGCCAGTTTCATCACGTGTCATGTCGTATGGAAACCTTCTCCAGAGTTCAGAATTATTTTCCAGGCTAGAGGATTTCGTTGCAGTAATCCCATTTAGCGATATAGCATTGCATAGTTCCGTCGAGCAACCTATTGTTCAGTATTTCATTATAAATATAATGTCCTATCAATTGAAGAAAGCTATAAAACCAAGATTTAGAAGTAACCATCTACTATGAAATCACAGTTGTCCGGTAGTTTCGATGTGTTACGTGAGTTTGAGTAAAATGAACAGATTACGCATTGCTAAAGGTTATGAGATAAGCGGTGTCCTTTGCTTTTCGCCCTGCTGATTAATGCCCGATGGCAAACACAAAGCTGTAACTATTCATACTATACAAACTGTTTCGTCGCGCTCATCGTTAACGATTAGGTTTCACTCTGAGATGACTACCGCAATGCTTGTTGATGCTTCAGGAGTGGTCACTGATTTATTAGTACCCATTATTTCTATTGGCGGCCTTGTTGAATATGGCCTTTAGATAAGAGTATACCTTTAAATTTGGTCATATATTTTACACCAATTTTTGCGACGTTTACGTCGGGAAGTTCACTGAAACCATCTAATAAATTCCATATGCAAGCGTAACGTATAGATTTAAACGTTATCGCACCAAAACATGACGAATGAGCATCGCAAAATGTGAAAGTTCAAAGTTTGTATACAAGTGAATCGAAAGAAAATGTCAAAAATGCTTTTTCGCTGCATTCGGGCATAAGTCTATTTCAACACGTGCCGCACTTGCAAAAACTGAAAATCGTAAGAGGTGTTCAGTTTGAAGTCATCAATTGATAGTTCTAGCTTGAAAGAAACTAATTAACGCCGAAATGTATTCGTTATATAGAAGAGTCAGTTTCCTCAATTTCTATTGAGGTTAGCTTCTGTCCCCTTTTTGCGGAGGCACCTCAAATATATGTGACCATACGACCAGTAGACTCACCCTTGAGTGACTACAGGTGTTGTAAACATAGCGTTCTGCACAACATCCACAGAGACAACTGGGGGCAGCGTTGGCTGCTTCCGAGTGGACGGTGGTACCAGCAGCGGCGTGTCTAAGTCCGGCGATGACGAGGGCTTTTCCCACTGTGGAGGTGATGAGGA